>NW_026068221.1:217917-263784 GCF_014885135.2 Alexandromys fortis
GAGCCCCGAGACCCAGAGCCACGAGCCCTGGAGCCACCACGAGCCCTGGAGCCCCGAGACCCAGAACCGCGAGCCCTGGAGCCTCCCTGAGACACGGAGCCCCGAGACCCAGAGCCGCGAGCCCTGGAGCCTCCCCGAGACACAGAGCCCTGAGACCCGGAGCCGTGAGACACGGAGCCCCGAGACACGGAGCCCCGAGACACGGAGCCCCGAGACACAGAGTCGCGAGCCCTGGAGCCTCCCCGAGACCCGGAGCCGTGAGACATGGAGCCCTGAGACCCGGAGTCCCGAGACCCGGAGCCCCGAGTCCCAGAGCCCCGAGACCCGGACCCGCTAGCCCTGGAGCCTCCCCGAGACCCGGAGCAGTGAGACCCAGAGCCCCGAGACCCAGAGCCACGAGCCCTGGAGCCACCACGAGCCCTGGAGCCCAGAACCCCAGAGCCGCGAGCCCTGGAGCCTCCCCGAGACACAGAGCCCCGAGACCTGGAGCTGTGAGACACGGAGCCCCGAGACCCAGAGCCACGAGCCCTGGAGCCGCCACGAGCCCTGGAGCCCCGAGCCCTGGAGCCGCCACGAGCCCTGGAGCCCCCAGACCCAGAGTCGCGAGCCCTGGAGCCTCCCCGAGACACAGAGCCCCGAGGCCCAGAGCCGTGAGACACGGACCCGCTAGCCCTGGAGCCTCCCCGAGACCCGGAGCCCCGAGACCCGGAGCCGCGAGCCCTGGAGCCGCCACGAGACCTGGAGCCGCCACGAGCCCTGGAGCCGCCACGAGCCCTGGAGCCGCCACGAGACCTGGAGCCGCCACGAACCCTGGAGCCGCCACGAACCCTGGAGCCGCCACGAACCCTGGAGCCGCGAGCCCTGGAGCCGCGAGCCCCTCTGCTGTCAGAAGTGGCCTCAGCGCTGTCAGCACCCAGGCCCACGGCAGCCTGGGGCTCCCCGGAGCCCACATCTTCGGAACCGGCAGCTGGACGGGCTTTGGGAACATTGGGGGGCCCGGCCTCAGCGAGAGCACCCTTGTAGCGTGCTCCCCTGTTGCGCTCCATGGCTCACAATGCCTGAGGGAGTCGACTGGTCAGGACTTAAAATGGCGTCGAGCTTTGTCACGTTTTGTGACACGTTCCAGAACGTTCATGAAATTATGCAAACGTACACGCCCCTTAAAGAGACAGTGGCCCTAAAAAGATGCTTTGCTGCCTATCAAAGATTTTTATAAACTCTCTACTGTTTACCATTAATCAAAGCTTAATTTTAAGGAGTGAGTGCTCTTCTGAAAGACTTGGACAAACATTTCTTCTAGATACATATTTGTAATGTTCAATAAAGCTACATTATTAGCACTTTAAACCTTCAAAAAGATGTTTTGGTGCATTTTGCTATCCACCGGTGTGCTTTTATGATTGCTGCTAGAACACTCAAAACAAAATTTGCAACCTTCCTCCAAAATACTGAACCTGGGCCAGGAAAGATGGCTCATCAATTAAGAGCAGAGATTGCTCTAACAGAGGAGCACACTTCAGCACCCACATCACATTGTGAGAAACCATCTGCAACTCCAGCTCCAACAGAGATCTGATCTCGGTGGCCACCAAGATACCTGCGTTTGTGTGCATACAGAAACTCAATAAGAAATATATAATTAAGGGGTTGGAGAGATGGTTCAGAGGTTAAGAGCACTGGCTGCTCTCCCAGAGGACCCATGTTCAATTCCCAGCATCCACATGATAGCTCACAACTTTCTGTCACTCCAGTCCCATGGGATCCAACACCCTCACACCAATGCACATAAAATAAAACTAAACAAATTATTTTAAAAAGAAATACACAATTAAAAAATAATTAAAAATAAAGTGCTGACCATTCTCTTCACTTTCCTTATTTGCTATATTCATGTACAGTAAATAACACTGAAAACTACTCAAAACTTTTTTTTAAAAAGAAACAACTATAAATGTTAGATCAATAGTGTTCTAGCAAAAATGTCTGATAAACTATTCTTTGAATAGAAAAAGGAGACTGTAGTAAGTTTACTAATGAATTTAATAGTCCTAAAAGCATCAAGTAAGAATTTATTTTAGTAGCATAGTAATCGTATATATTGTAATGGATTGCATTATAACATTTTAAACATAAATTTACATACATTGATTATTTTCACACCCTCTAGTATTCTTTCTTGTCAATCTTACCCTTCCTACTTTGCCCCTTTTACTTTTTTTCAAAGCAGAATATAATTTTTATTAACTTTTTCTTTAAATAAATTTTAGGTTGGCAATTATACATTGACGCATTTGCTCACTTCCCCCTGGCTTCCCTCATATCCTCTATGCACCCCAATAGTTCCCTTCTTTTGTAGGTTTAATTATTTATGTGTATGATTATTTTGCTTGCATGTATGTACAGCACATGTGTGCCTGGTAATTTTTTAGATTTATTTATTTTATGTGTATGAGTATTTTGCTTGCATGTATGTACACCACATGTGTGCCTGGCACACTCAGCAGATTCCCTGGAACTAAAGTTACAGACAGTTGTGAGTCACCATGTGTGTTTTGGAAACTGAATCCAGGCCCTCGGCAAATGTTCTTAACTGCTAAGCCATTTTCCCAGCCCTTTAGACACACTTAAATCTAGGTTCTGTACGTAAGCATAAACACAGGGTGCTTGGTATTTGTCTGACTCTGGATGATTTCACTTTACGTAATGATCTCCAGTTGCATTCATTTTTCTGTAAATGTCATGATTTCATTTTGTTATCCCATGATCTCATTTTATTAAAAATATATTTCATTTTATAATGAGTAAATAAAATTCCATTATCTATATGTACCACATTTTATCCACTTGGCTGATTCTTTTCAAGTATATATCCAAGAGGGGTATCTTTGAATAATAAGATATTTCTATGTTTAGTGTTTTTAGAAAAGTCCTCACTGATTTCCATAGTGACTGTGTACTACTTTTATATCCCAACAGAATGAATAAGAAAGTTTCTCTGCAACATTTGTTTTCTTGATTCAAGAAAACAATCATGTGGGTTCTGGATCAAATTCAGGTCATTTGGTTTGCCTGCAAGCACTTATACCTGCTGAGACATCTTGCTAGCCCTATCTTAGATATTTTTAATAACTCTTTTTTTTTTTGCAGTACCAAAGAGTAAACCAGAACTTTGTACATGCCAGGCAAACGTCAAACACCGAACCACTACCCCTGACCTTTCCCTTCCATGACCTTTTTTCCACGCTAAATTCTACATCTGCAAATAAACACTTAAACATGAGATACTTGCCTGTTAGGCTGAGTTACATCTTGCACATCATGATGTCTCCAGCCCCGTGCTTTTTTTATATGAAAGAGGTAATTTTGTTCTTTTTGAGAAGGAACACAATTCCACATTGTATTATACGTTCTTTGTGCATTCATCTGTTTGGGGGCTGATTCTGCCACTTGGACTTTGGGAATAGCAGTAAACATGAACATATAGTGAAATCTAGATTAAAGTGACCTGAATTTTGATGGATCTACATACTTATTTCTATGGTGGCTGTACTAATTACTATTAATATAAAGGTTCAGGTTCATTTTTCCCTTCATCCTTTCCACCATTTGTTGGGTTTTGTTCCTTTAACTTTTGAGGCATGATCCCACTAACTATATAGCTCAAATGTACTTCGGACTTGTTATGAAGCCAATGCTGGCTTTGAATTCAGTCCTTCTACCTCTGCTCAGCATAGCTGAGGGTTTTTTTTTTTCCAAGACAGGGTTTCTTTGTGTAACAGCCCTAGCTATCCTGGAACTTACTATGTATATATACCAGGCTGGCCTCGAACTCATAAAGATTCACCTACCTCTGTCTCCCAAGTGCTGGGATTAAAGGCATGCACAACCACCACCTAGCTTGGAGCTGAGCCTTTATGTCGCACTTTCTTGTTATTGCTGTACAGGGGAATTGAACTTAGGTCATCATACATGTAGCTGTTTGTCCAGTCCTCTTTTTACTTTCTACTTTGAAACATGGTCTTACTAAGTTACTAAGCCTGAACTGAACTCACTCCGGAGTTCAGACAAGCTTTGAACTTGTAGTCTTACTATCTCAGCTTCCTGAGTAAGCCACTTTGTACTTTCTTTTGTTGACAGGCATTCTCACTAGGATGAAATGGAATCCCAATGTAGTTTTGATTTGTATTGCTCTAGCAAGTAAAGATGGTGCACTCTTTTCGTGTATTTATTGGCCATTTCTGTGTCTTTATTTTTTTAATTAATTTATTTATTTATTAAAGATTTCTGCCTCTTCACCGCCACCGCCTCCCATTTCCCTCCCCTTCCCCCAATCAAGTCCCCCTCCCTCGTCAGCCCAAAGAGCAATCAGGGTTCCCTGCCCTGTGAGAAGTCCAAGAACCACCCACCTCCATCCAGGTCTAGTAAGATGAGCATCCAAACAGTCTAGGCGCCCACAAAACCAATAGGTGCAGTAGGATCAAAAACCCATTGCCATTGTTCTTGAGGTCTCAGTAGTCCTCATTGTCCACTATGTTCTGTGTCTTTATTTTAAAAGTATTTGTTTAATTCATTTGCCGTTTATTGATTTGGTTTTATTGTTGTTGCCGTGTTCATTTGACATATAATCTCTTGAGCTCCTTTATCTTCTGGATAATAGCTGACAAAACTTTCTTCCATTTTAAGGCTACCACCTCACTCTACTAATTCATTTTGAGAAGGTTTTAAATTTTATGTTTGTCACTTGGCAACTCTTGACAGTATTTCCTGAGTTATTGAAGTCCTGTTCAGAAAACACTGCCTGTGTCTACATTGCAAAGTTCCTTCGTTTTCCTCTAGAAGTTTCTAACTTTCAGGATTTACATTAAGATATCTGATCAGGGGTATTGTAGTTGTTTGCTTTTGCTGTTATTTTTATTTTTAATGTGTATTATTTAAGCAATTCTTTGATAATTTATCACAATGTATTTTAAGGATTTAATTTTTTACTGTTTTATCTGTTTAAGTGGTTTTTCTCCATGTATCCCATGTGTTTGTGTGTGCATGCATGCCTGGTGTCAGTAGAGGTCAGAAGAGGGTGTAGGATCCCCTCAAACTAGAGTTACAGATGATCGTGAGCCTCCATTTGGGTGCTGGGAATTGAACCCAGGTCCTCTATAAGAGCAGTCAGTGCTCTTGACCATTAAGCCATTTCTCCAGCCCCAAGGCTGCCTCTTTTAATTTTGATTTGAGACTTAAGGCGTCTTACATTGATTTAATTAAGCAATTATGAACTAATCTCCCTTCATCTTAGTGACTTGTTGGTTTGCTATGTTACTAAGGCTTGATTCTTTCTACTTCTCATTTGTTTGCTCTTCTGGTAAGAGGTGTTCATTCTCAGGTGCTTGTGCATCCGTGCGCACCCCCTTTCTCAGTGTGGTGCTTCTTCAAGCTAGTCCCATTGTGCTAGGTTAGCTAGTCGTGTGCTGCTTTACTTTGTGCTTATCATGGAAAGTCCTTATTTCTTCATCCATCTTAAAGGATCACATCTCTGGTTGTAGTAATGTTGACTGCCATTTATTTTCTGTCAGAGGTTGAGATATATCACTCAATGATTTACTGGCTTTAAAACTTTTGCCCATGAAGTCCATTGTAGTTCCTTTGTAGGGAACTTGTCACTCTTCTCTTGTAGCATTCACTACCCTTTTTCATAGGATAGCTTAATATTTTCCACTATCACATGATGCAGAAAGGTTCTCTTCTGACCATGCCATTTGGGGTTCTAAAAGCCTACTATGGGTCTGGAGAGATGGCTCAGTGGTTAAGAGCACTGCCTGTGCTTCCAGAGGTCCTGAGTTCAATTCCCAGCAACTACATGGTGGCTCACAACCATCTGTAAAGAGATCTGGAGCCCTCTTCATATAGAGTACTATACAGATAATAAATCCTAAAAAAAAAGTTAAAAAAATAATAAAAGCCTACTATACTTCCTTGTCCTAGATTTGGGGAATTTTCTTCTTTAATTTATTGCATCAATTTTCTATGCCTTTAGTTTATACATGGGCACACTCTTGTACACCACAGATTCATATGTCTGATCTATTGTATCCGTGAGATGTTGAATGGTGGGAGGGTGAATTTTCTCTTCTTTAGTTTGCTGCTTTTTCTATGGCATACTGCTAGGAATTGCAACATTTCCTCTGAATTGCATCATTTGCTCTGAAAGATGGGGAGGACCACGTATCTCTATGGGAAAACAGGAGATAAAGCAAAGGTCACAAGTCTAGGTGAACAAAAGCTTAGAAGATTCTTGACTTGAAGGCTCCTATCAACAACAGAAAAACTGTAGACAGATACTGGGGATGGAGACTCTGAGCAGCCCAACTGCAGAAAGAAAAACAGAAAATTAGTGGTGTGGTGTTGCTTGCAGGCTGTGAAGAAAGCTGGAAGTTTGCAGCTTTCCCCAAGAGGTTGCCGATGTCTGGGTGGGCTTTGCAGTGAGGCAGCTGCTCTTGAGTTATCCCTCCTCCTTAAGTGAGCCCTCACCCACACTCCTGTTAGAAACCCCACTTCAAAACTTTACTGGCTCACCAAACTGGACACTGGTACAATCATTATTTTTGTCTATAGTGGGGCTCCCTTTCTGGGCTGATTATGGGTGTGTGTGTGTGTGTGTGTGTGTGTGTGTGTGGTGTGTGCATGTGCATGTATGCTGTGTCTCCTCCAGAAAAGTTTGTCATGCAATGCATGCTGCCATATTAATAAAATAATTCTTCAACTCTGTCTTCAGTCCCTGGTATTTTATTCTCCTGTCTGGTTTGGCCAATTGGTAGTGATTTCCATTAAGTTTCTTATTTGCTATATTAGGATTCCATTCGCATAGCTCCTGTTTTACCAGGGTCTTTCTCTTTACTGAATGTCTTGACCAACTTCTCGTCCCAGTCTTCACCTGATATCTTTACTGCATTCTCCTATTTATACGAATCCAGTTTGAAGCCGCTGATCATTTTTATTTTTTAAAAAACATTTATTTAGAGGGCTGGAGAGATGGCTCAGAGGTTAAGAGCATTGCCTGCTCTTCCAAAGGTCCTGAGTTCAATTCCCAGCAACCACATGGTGGCTCACAACCATCTGTAATGAGGTCTGGTGCCCTCTTCTGGCCTGCAGGCATACACACAGACAGAATATTGTATACATAATAAATAAATAAATAAACAAAACATTTATTTATTTATTTTATGTGTAGAAGTTTTTTGCCTGGATATAGATAAATGCACCACACACATGCAGTGCCCATGGAGGCTAGAAGAAGGCATTAGATCCCCTGACACTGAATCTGAAGATGATTGAGACCTTCCATGTTGAGTGCTGGTAACCAAACCCTGGTCTTTAGTAAGAGTAGCAAGTACCTATGACCAGCCACTGAGCCAGGTCTCCAGCCCTACGTTTTTAAATCAGACTTTTCAGCACTTTGTCTGGGTTCCAACTATTTCACTGTCTTTAGTTTCATGTCTCAAAGAGTTGGGAAACCTGGATGAGTCATGGTGTGTGGCTCTTTCATAGGTCTTGGTGTTTTGTTGCAGTTTGCACATCCGTAGGAATGAATAGTCCCTTGGTTTTATATGTGGATCTCCTTCGTGGTCAGCCTTCTTTTTAGTAGTCAATCCTCAATATTGTTTCAAGCATAAAAGGGAACTTCTATAACATCACCACAACCACAAAAAGCACATATAGAAATACAATAAATATCTTTTAAGGGTAACTTCTGTTTCACTATTAGCCATTGAAAAGTAAGGAGCAGCAATTATGTAGAATAAACTGGAAAATTAAAATCAACAAAAGCAAAGTAAAAGAGTGAGCTGAAGGAAGGAAACGGAGAGAATACAGAAAGAGAAAGGCGAAGTTAAAGAAAAAGAAAAAATAAAAGAGGAAGAGAAAAAAGAAAGAGATTCCTAATTTTCTGAGAAACCGCCATATTAATTTGCAAAGCGGCCATACACGTTTGCACTCCCACCAGTGTGACTCATCTGGATCTTCCTTCTCACTTTCTTTTGGCTAGTCTCACTAAAAGTTTGTCAATCTCATTTATCTTTGCAAATAAACAATATGTGTTTCATTGATCTTTTTATTGATCTTTTAGTGTCTACTTCATTTATTTCTACTCAAGCTTATTATCTGTTTTTTCTACTGACTTTGGGTTTGATTTGTTCCTCCTTCTCTAAGCCCATGAGACGCATGTTATTTGTATTTTAAATGTAGGTTTTCTTTGTGCTAAACTTTTCTTTGACTACCACCTTTTCTGTGCCCTATTAGTTTGGGTATATTGTACCTCTGTTTTTGAAATGACCCACTATTGACTTGTGTGAGTCAGTTTCCATGTACTTGTATAATTTCTACAAGATTATTGTAGAATAATAGATATGTAGAAAAGATATTGTTTCACTTATAATTTTTGTTTAATTTTGTTTTGTTCATAAATATCTGTCCTATCATAGAAAAAGTATCATGAGCTGATAGTGAAGCTTAATGAGGGAACAAGACCATGAGAGCCACAAGGAGGTTGAAGGCAAGGGGAGTTTGAAGTTTTATAGGTGATTTTAGTTGGGCACAAGGATGGGGGAACTACATTAAAGGAAAAAGGAATTGTTCCAGTTCAAAGGGACTGCTTAAGGCAAAGGTTTACAAGGGGAGGCTCTAGCTGTGAGGATAGCAGGTGGTCAAGCTGTTCTGCTGAGGCAAGGGCTCACAGACTTTTAAGAAGCGCAGAATGTTCAGTTTTCATTTCCCCAAAGGACCATGTGTGTGGTCCATCTTGGTGTCTTAGGTGACTCTATCTTAGAACAGCTTAACACTGATGAAAAGGAAACACATTCTGAAGCTGTTGGATGGAATTTGCTGTAAATGTTAAGCCCATTAGCTCAAAAATGCAATTTAACTATGATTTTTCTTTGTATGGTTTATCTCTTTGGTGATTGTGGAGTACTGGAATCATCCACTGTTACTGCATTGAACCTCATCTCTCTCTCTTTAGTTCTAGAAATAACTGATTTATAAAATTGGCTATGCTTGTGTTCAATGTATAAAGACTGTAGTTATTGTGTATTTTTTAAAATTTTATTTTGTGTGACTGGGTGGCGGTGGCACACACGTTTAATCCCAGCACTTGGGAGGCAGAGGCAGGCGGATCTCTGGGAGTTCAAGGCCAGCCTGGTGTACAAGAGCTAGTTCCAGGACAGGCTCCAAAGTGAAAGACCCTACAGAACCCGCCCCCCCTCAGGACTGCAGCTAGCATGCTCCCGTGAAAACATCCTGTTTGTTTGAAAGATTTTCAGGACCTGCAGCTAGCTGGCTCTCATGAGAACATCCTGTTCACTTGAGACCCTCAGGACCCCCTCAGGACCTATAGCTAGCCTGCTCTCATGAGAACATCCCGTTTGCCTAGGGAAACAGGATGCCTATGGTCAGCACATGTGCCAAACTTAGAATATCAGCAGTTTACAAAAGAAACAATTCCTCCTATGAAGGATCCCAGCTTAACTGCTGTAACGTCATTTCACAAGGCTCTTGACAAACAGATGTAAGTGCAGAGTGAGGTCAGGGCCCCTGGCTGCAAAGCAGGATATCTGTAGGACATCTATACAACAGGATATCTATACAACAGGATGTCTGTTGCCATACATCTGTGCTGGGAAAGGAAAAACCACTTATGCCTCTTGCCTCATTCCAACCGACCAATAACCACGCATCTGCTTCTGTGATCTGCTTTTTGCTGCCCTCTTTCCTATAAAAAGACCCCCTCCCAGTCTGCAGGCGCACAAGTCCTCCAAAAGACTTTGCCACCCACAGGTACCTGTGTTTACCTAATAAACCTCTTGCTAATTGCATCCTGTGGTATCGGAGTGTCCTGAGTTCTGGGGTCTTCATTGGAGGGAAGGTCCTCTCCGAGGGTCTTTCAAAAGCTACAGAGAAACCCTGTCTCCAAAAGCCAAAAAACAAAAGCATCTATGCTGCAATGAAGAGTGATAAATTATTGGTGCACTTCTAGGATTGAATGACGTTGTCAATATGGTGCTACAAGAAATGACAGAATTTGAAATCACACTGGAAGGGAGGACTACTCTATTAGATCAGATTTTACTAAATGTCAGTAATGCAAGCAATGCTGCCTTCTGCAGGAGAAGGGCATGGAGTATGAATGGATTTCCTTGACTTGTGCTGGATTCTGACTTTGAAAAAGTCTTTAGTGTTTAGATACTATTAAGCTAAATTTCTGTTAAAGGAAAACAGTTTGAAGATACACACTGATTTTTCTAAGCAAATCATAGTGATTTTGGAAAAATAATAGTTTTTTGAAGATTAAAATTTTAAATGTTTTTGTTTTAAAAATTGTGAAGTGAAAATGGATGGTGGTAGCACATGCCTTGAATCCCAGCCCTTGAGAGGCAGAAGCAGGTGGATCTCTGTGAGTTCAAGGCTAGCCTAGTCTACAGAATGAGTTCCAGGACAGCAGGGCTACACTGAGAAACCTTATCTTGAAAAAGAGAGAGAAAAAGAGAGAGAGAGAGAGAGAGAGAGAGAGAGAGAGAGAGAGAGAGAGAGAGAATTGTAAGAAGTCCCATAGTTCATCATTATTACATATAATTAACATATGCTAATAAAAAAACCTTTGGAAAAAAGAATTTAGGGCATCACTGAGCAAAACAAAAAAAACAAAGAAAGCATAATTTCTTTCTGCTTTCATTTTGATATCTGCTCTGGAATTGTAACTGAGTTCCTCACAGTTGACGCTGCTGTTGAAGGATCCAGGACTCAGGGTGTTGTCTTCCTATTCTTTAAGTTGAAGTAGTGTTTGAACAGGGATGGATAGAGGCTGGAGTTTGCTATGATTACTCTCAACTGGACTTGTTAGTAGTGTACCTCATTAGCAGAGAGCCTAGCCAGTGCACAGAGGGCCTGAGGCGTGTGGCACCACAGAAAAGATTTAAATACAAATCAGTAATCAGGAGAATGACAGAAAAGGATTAAAAAATAAAATACACAAAAGAAAAACCATAGAGAAATAATATTTTTAAAAGGAAAAACTATTTTCCCCAGCCGAGGTGACTAGAAAAGCAAAAGAAGGCGGATGATCATGGCGTATGCTGAGCACTGCTTCACTGTGTAGCTTCTTAGGGTTTGCCATAGAGATTCATATTCTTTCTGTTTCAGAACTTGCCAAGTATCCAGCATAAAGGAGGGTGGCGAAAGTTAGCTAAGCTTCGTTTCAGCTGGGTTGCACCAGGCAGAGATTCTCTCGGGAGGTTATTAGGCTGTGCAAACCAAGGACAGCACAAAGCAGTGTTGCAGACCCCCAGATACTCTTGCGGCTTTCGTGGGGCATGGAACTGTGGCGTTCTGTGTTGGGAGTGGGGCCTTTTGAATCTTAGGATCCGCCACTCTCGATTCTGGTTTTCCTGCACACGGTACACCCTAGAAACCTTTAGTTGTGTCCCTAGACCCAGAGGGCAGGCTCCCTGACTGACTGACTCTACCGCCCTCTACATCACAGCTTGCATTGCCTACAGCACAGAATTCCCAGCCAGTTCGTCCTAGCGACATTCCCAGAGCCAAGGGCGTCTCACGCGGCAGTCTACCAACCGCTGATGCCGGACTGCAGTGTTCTGGAGATGGGAATATGCGGAGGTTTCCACCCTCGGTGCAGTACAAATGATCGTACCATTCCTGAGATGGTTCCTAGCATCGGTTCCCCTAAATTTCTCTGGGACATGTACCGTACTCCTTTTCTAAAGATCAGGAGCTGCATGACGCCAAGTCGCTTAGCTCTTTAAGAAGCATGACTACGCAATGCCAGCTACTGCACTAGCAGGGCAGTTGAGAGAGACCTGTTCTGTTAGCGTTTTACTTCTGCCAATTGGAGTAGATTTCCCCTTCTTAACCAGGGTGCCCCAAGACAAGGCCTGGGGCACTCTCTTTCTCTTGCTGTGTTGTGTCCCGGAACTTAGGATTTCACTAGGTCTCCTTGTCTCTGTTGCTGAATTCAGATCTCCACATGCAGCCGTTCCACTGGTTCAGTTTTGTGGAAGAGAAGGAGTGTCTGCATCCAGGCATCTGTGCTGGCCTGTCCTTGAGGTCCGGACAGGACACGGCCTCAGCTGCAGCCACCTTCTGGGCACCTTCGCTACATTTCCTTTTAAAAGGAATGATGCTTTCTAATTCATTCTCCTGCCTCGAGATTGCCCGTGTTGGCATCAGCTTCGAACCTTGGCCCAGAAAATTCCTAGCGCGCCTATGTTGATCTCAGCTTAGCCTCACATTAGGTACACAGGCCACAGGCCATCTTAATCTTGTGGTCAACCTGGAGCGTTTTTTCTTGCTGGTCACTGACAGGCTGGTCTCTGAAACCCAGTCTCCGTGGGGCGGCTTCAGCTCCCACTGTGGACTTGTGACAAAGACAAGCTGTTTGAGGAAATGGAAAATGAGGGAAGCTTCCACACCCCCAGTTTCTGGTTCTTTCTACGGCAACAAATTACCAAGCATAGTGGCTTTGTGTGGTTTTACTACCTGACAGTTGTTGGCCATGACGTGTGCTAGTCATTCTGGGTTAGGTCAGGGTGTCACCAAGAATAAGCTCCTTTGGGGGTGCTCTGGTGTAAGTGTTGCGCTTACATATAAAATCATTTTTTGTGAACTAAAAACCATTTGGAGCCGGGCGATGGTGGCGCACGCCTTTAATCCCAGCACTCGGGAGGCAGAGGCAGGCAGATCTCTGTGAGTTCGAGACCAGCCTGGTCTACAGAGCTAGTACCAGGACAGGCTCCAAAGCCGCAGAGAAACCCTGTCTCGAAAAACCAAAAAATAAAAATAAAAATAAAAACCACCTGGGGTTATTTGAACACTTAGAAAAAAAGGAAGAAAGAAAGAAAGAAAGGAAGGAAGGAAGGAAGGAAGGAAGGAAGGAAGGAAAAGAAAAACACACTCCAGAGTTGCTTGCAGGCAGATTTTATGGAGGCATTTTTTCAGTTGAGAGTTGCCTGTGTCCCTTGGCTTGTGACCTTTTCCTTCCCAAGTGGCTGTTGTCTTTCAAGTGTCTTCCACACCAACTCCTCTGCTGCCTTTTTCCATTTAAGGAAATTTCTGAAGTCAGAGCCCGCTGAGGTAATCCAGGATCCATCTGTTCAGTAACCTTAGTTCTCCTCTACACAGGGTATCCTCGGGGGCAGGATGGTCTGTTTGCCACCACCTGTACAGTATGCAGAGCCTAGTGCAAACCCTCCTTTAGGGGACAGCTGTCCCTTAGACAGGTTAGTCAGGTTGTGGAAATCTGGTCTCAGGGCAGGGCCTCCCTGGCTCCAGGGGAGACAGTGCAGAAGTCAGTTCAAAAACAGAGTGGTAGGAACCAGGAGACTTGAGGGACTGTTGGGGAGGGGGGGAGATTAAAAACAAGGACCTTGCTATAGAGCACCAAATGGTGAAAAATGCCTAAGAGAGAAACAGCCAAGGCCAAGGAATGTGTTAGGCCACTGGCCACCTATGCCTTGTCTTCCATGCCTTGGAGACAGACTGTAGTTTTGTTCTTGTTTTTGAGACAGGGTTTCACTGTGTAGCCCTGGCTATCCTGGGACTCACTCTGTAGACCTGGCTGGCCTCGAATTTACAGAGATCCTCCTGCCTCTACTTCCCGATTGCTGGGGTTAAAGTTATGTACCACAACCACCTGGGCGACAGACTGTGTTTTACATGGGGATGTCATGTAGAAGGTTGCAGAGTTCTGGGTCAGGTGCAAGTCATGGAAAAAAGGGAAGGGTGGGTGAACCCTCTACCTTTCGGACAGAAGCCTAGCTAACAGAAGTGTAGTGCACTTTTTGATTAATGATTGATGTGTATGAGTCCAGATCACTGCAGGCCATGCCATTCCTTTGGCTGGAGGTTCTGGATGGTATATGAAAGTAGGCCAAGAAAAGCAAAAGGAACAAGCCAATAAACAGCACTCCTCCATGTCCTCAACATCAGTTCCTACCTTGAGTTCCTGCCCCGACCTCTCTGGATGATGGACTACAGGCTGCAAGATGAAATAAACCTTGTTGTAATAGGAGCGGCGGGGCTGCGTCCCCGGCACCCCGGCCACCTGGCTAGCTTATGCCCCGAAATAACAACACACGAACTGTATTCTTTTAAACACTGCCTAGCCCATTAGTTTCAACCTCTTAACCCATTTCTTATAATCTATGTAGCACCACGAGGTGTGCTTACCAGGAAGATTCTAGCCTACGTCCATCCTGGGTCGGAGTTCATTGCGTCTGCCTCAGAGAGCAGAGCTATCATGTCTGCCAAGGAGAGGGGAGCATGGCCTCTGCTCCAGAGAGCAGAGCTGTCGAGTCTGAGCTCACTTCCTCTTCCTCCCAGCATTCTGTTCTGTTTACTCCTCCCACCTATGTTTTAACCTATCAGGACCAAGCAGTTTCTTTATTACTTAACCAATGAAATCAACAGATTGATATATGACACTCCCACATCAAAACCTTTTCTCCTCAGGCTGATTTTGGTCATGGTGTTTTAGCACATGAATAGAAACCCTTACTAAGACAGCCATCTTTCTCCATGAGAAAAGCTTTTTAGATTAATGCAGGTGCCCAATAGCCCATGTGTCTAGGGGCCATTTATGGGATAGCAGAGCAATAGACCACTCCATTACAAAGAAAATTCTGTTGGGCATTGCTGTTCTTAAGTCAGCAGATAATAGCATCTGTATAAAGAATGGTAAATGAGATTTAATGATCTATTTTATTTCTTTCAGATTCACTTTTATTTTCTTTTTCCTCCTCACACACAGAACTTCTCCACACACATTTCCTGAAGCTATAAAGTTAGCTGCTGTTGGCAAGGAACTATTTTATCTCTAAAACTTTGCTGGTGCCGGATGGTGGTGGTATAGGCTTTTAACTCCAGAACTCGGGAGGCAGAGATACGTGGATCTCTGTGAGTTTAAAGTCAGCCTAGTCTACAAAGGAGTTCCAGCACAGCCAGGACTACACAGAGAAACCCTGTCTTGGGGAAAAAAACTTTGTTGCTATCAAAATATGACAGTTACTAGTGTTAAATGCATGAAATATTTACACATACAACACATAAATCTTTAGATGTTTGGCAATTAAACTACATAAGAAGACAATACACATGCACTTACGTAGTGATGAGGGAGCGGGCCTGCTTTTTGTCCCACTCGGCTCCCGCACGGCTAGCTTTACACCCAAAATAACAACACAAACACAAAACAGAAGACCCACCTACATCACACTTACATGAACACACACATGTACACATGCACATGTTTGAAATTGGGAGCTCACTGGCCCCTATCTGGGTGTGCACTATTTCAAAGGGCAGCAGAGACAGCAGGGAATTGCTTTAGAGGACACTGAATCTCATGCTCCAGAAGCACATTGTAGTATTCACTCTACCTCTCCCAGGGTGGCCTCAGAATCCTAGAATGGCAGGTCCTAAAATGGAGACAGGCAGCACCACAATTTTTGTGCTGCCCTTCACCTAAGCAGGCACTGTGACTCTGAACACAACTCACCCTCAAAATTTGTCATGTTTGCTCTTGGTTCTTAGCTGGTGAGCTCCATCAATTTTGCATGCAACTAACCGTTACTTTTTTCTTGGTAACTTTAGACCTGGAAGGTAACTAAGGGATGTCATTACTTCACCTCTACTGTGCATCTTTTTTTAAAAAGATTTATTTATTTATTATGTATACAGTGTTCTGCCTACATGCATGCCTGCAGGCCAGAAGAGGGCACCAGACCTCATTACAGATGGTTGTAAGCCACCACGTGGTTGCTTGGAATTGAACTCAGGACCTTTAGATGTGCAGGCGGTACTCTTAACCACTGAGCCATCTCTCCAGCCCCCTACTGTTTGTCTTATCTGTGCTGTGGGTCTCCTTTTTTTATTTTGTTTTGTTTTGATTTTTATTTTTTGACACAAGGTTTCTCTGTGTCACCTTGGCTGTCCTGGAACTCACTCTGTTGACCAGGCTGGCCTCGAACTCATAGAGATCTACCTGCCTCTGCCTCCCGAGTACTGGGATTAAAGGGTCGCGCCACCACTGCCTAGCACTTTTAAGATTTTTTTTTTATGGTTCTCCTTGTGGTTTTAATGCAATTATTCTGTTGGTTTTCACAAGATTGTCCTCTGGAGACCTCCAAACAGTATCCTACACACCACCACATTCTTGAAAAGAAACAGGAAGTTGACATGCTGGACCCTTCTTCACAAAATGTGCTTCTTCAGGGCAGGCTGTGAGATGCTTCTGTTCTTCTAAAGGATGTGGCTTTAGGAACTCCTGAGTGGTTTCAAAGAAGCCTGCAGGCATAAGTGCTGCAGAAACCCTATGTGTCTGTTCTGAGCTGGGCAGCGAATTTAGATAAATCCTAAGTCTTGAACTAGGACTCTGTTCTTAATATTTCAGAACTTTTTCATTCAGAGTCTGTAGCATGGGGCCCACATTGAGAATGAGAGGAGAGCATCTGGGAGCCTATTTTTAAAACCTCTGTATAAGAGGAAGATCAGACCCTCCTCTTGGCTGTGTGTCTCTGGAGCTCTCTGCTGTTCGGGCTGCTGGTGAAGAGCTACACTCGGTCAGGTTCGACTGACAGGGCTTCTCAATCTTCACCATAGCGGGCATGTGGATAGCAAGGTAAGAGAAGGCCATGGGGCTGGGGCTGGGGGTATTGAGGAGCTGACTGTGCAGCCGAGTAGAGGACCACAAGGATGGGAACACAGCCTCATTAGAAGGCAGGTTCAGGCAACTGCGCTTGCCTGAACTAGGCAGTCTCCAAGGCAGCACAGGAGCCACTGACCCCTTCCAGCTGGATGCTGCGGGAAGCCTATTTTTTTTAAATCTCTCTTTAAATGTCCATTTTCAGTAGAGTTTTGTTTTCACTTTGTCAGAATAGCTGACAACTTTCCATTGAGAATTTTGATCTATCATTATACTAAGCATTTCCCCTTGAAAACCCCACCCAAAATAGCAGAATCCTTGAGTTAAAGAACTCTCTTAGAAATACTGATATTTTTAAAAGAAAGAAAAGTATTTACATTGCTTTAGCTTGACAAATAGAAATAATCTTTTTGCTGTTGTTCTACTCAGGTGAACATAAAAGTGTCAGGCCACTTATTGGCAAGCCATGGGTGAGCATTGCTCATGGACAGGCAGACTTGCCACAGATCACAGTGCAGGAGTGCCGTGTTTAAACAAACTTTAGGAAGAAGTTATCAAGGCTCTTCTAGTAACACAACCAAGGTTTGGGAATGACAAAAGCAAAAGAAGTTTAGTGATCAAAGCAGCTCCAGAAGGGATCAATCTGAGCCCTCATCACAGCTCTTCACAATTGATGGCTTCAGGCGGTGTGGGGGGGGGCACAACCAGACATGATGACAACAATGATGACGACACTTGGTTTTCTTTAAGACCACTGGGTGTGTGATCATGCTCCAATAAGTATATAGGCGATACAAAGTAGACTTGATGGAATTGGTTGGAGGGGGTCGGGGGGGTGAGGTGGGGGCACAAGGGTGGGAAGGTTAACCTGGGAAGAATGTGAAGCAAGTAGATTGTGTGAAATTCCCAAATAACTAATAAAAATATTATGTTGCTGTGGCGGGGGAGGGGAGATAACACTTGCTTACTGTTCGAACCCCATCTGCTCCCTGATTCTTTGAGTGGTTCACAGGAGACATTGGAGGCCATGTCAGAGGCCAGCTCTTATCAATGCTTCTTAAGTCTGTCCTCGAACCTTTTGCCAGTAGCAAGTGGACAATGTCTGCAGAACCCTTCCAGGCAGCCGCGTGCAGAACTGGATCTCCCGGCTTGTTTGCTTTGCCAGTTCTGCCCGAAATCTGGCTGAGTTAGCAGCACCTGTGCTATACCTCTGTGGCCCCCATAACAGGGCCAGTACAGGGCTGGGTTTCCGGTGGCTTTGTCCAAGCCCTCCATACCCACTTGATTGCCCAGAGTACTCTCGCAAGCAGCTCAAATTACCTCTTTTTGCAGCTTCATGCTATGGACTGTCAATGAATCCGTCCTGCTGAGCCGCATAGTTGCTCAGGGTCAGGCCTGCCTTGCCTTTGCAGGTCCCTTTCCAGCACCTGGTGTCATTAATGTCTGTAGTGTAGATAATATCTCCTTCCCTAGATAGTAACTCCTTTCTCAAAGTACAATTCATCTGGAGTTCTGGGTTCAGAAATATACAGAACTCTGAAGACTTTAACTTGCCCTAGTTTGACCAGTGTAGGGGGTGGCGTGAACATGGCACAGTGCGGAGTGGCAAGCCTAAGCTGCCCCACATGCTCTGGAAAACTGGGCACCAAGCCTGCAGCTGGCTGCAGCAGCTCTTGACCTTTGCTCAGCCCATGCAGGACACTAGAACCATCCAAGCTCAGCCTATTTCTTTTTAAAACATGAATTTTGTACGGGTTGATCACTTTCTGTGTTATTTGAGATTTAATTATGATTTTATGTGCAGGGGTGTTTTTCCTGAACATATGTAAGTCCACTGTATGCACTCTTGGTGCCCATGGAGGTCAAATGAGGACGCCAGATTCTCTGGAATTGGAAATCGTAAGCCACCTTGTAGGTATTGGGTGCCAGTCCTCTACAAAAACAAGTATTCTTAACTACTAAGCCACCTCAATCCCCCTGTTTCATTTTTGATGGTGTATGTATGTATACATAGAAATTTCAAGACACTTTATTAACAAAAGTATGTACTTAATAAAAAATAACTTGGATTCAAGATAGACAACAACAGTCTTCTGTATAAGAACTTTTCACACTTGCAAACCCAAAACTACTAACACTAACAGAAATAGCAAAAGAGAAAATGCTTTGTAGGGGGACTAAAAAGATAAACCAAAGATTAAAAGCAAGCGTTACAAGATCCGAAAAAATTGGGAGCATGGGAGTAGGGGAAGAAGGAAGGGCTGAAGGGGAGGGGGAGGGGAAAGGGGGAGGGGAAAGGAGAACTTGAGGGAACGGGGTAGTTGAAATGGAGGAAGGACAGAGACAGAGAGCAAGGAAAGGGATATCTTGATTGAGTCATTATGGGATTAGCAAGAAACCTAGCACTAGAGAAATTCCCAGGGATCCACAAGGATGACCTCAGAGCTAAGACCCTAAACAATAGAGGAGAGGGTGCCTGAACTGGCCTTACCCTGTAGTCAGATTGATGACTGTCTTAAATGTAACCATAGAACCTTCATCCAGCAACTGATGGAAGCAGAGGCAGAGATTCACAGCAGAACACTGGGCTGAGCTCTCAAAGTCCAGTTGAAGAGTGGGAAGACTAAGAATAGGAACAAAGAGGTCAAGACCATGATGGAGACACCCACTGAAATAGTTTACCTGAGCTAATGGGAGCTCACCAACTCCAGACAGACAGGGAAGGAACCAGCATAGAACCATGCTAGTCCCTCTGAATGTGGGTGACAGTTGTATGGCTGGAGCAGACTGCAGGGCCACTGGCAGTGAGACCAGGATTTATTCCTACTGCTGGTGCTGACTTTTTAAAACTCGTTCTCTTTAATGGATATCTTGCTCAGCCTAGATGTAGTAGGGAGGACCTTGGACCTTCCTCAAAGCAAGGTGCCTTACCCTCTCTAAGAAGTGGATGGAGAGTAAAGAGAGGGGAAGGTGGAGAGACCAGGAGGAGGGGAGGGAGTGGAAACTGGGATTGGGATGTAAAATGAAAAAGATAGTTTTTTTAAAATAAAATAAGAATAGGAATGTTAATTCAAAATCAATCAAACAAACAAAAAAGCACGTGTTATGCTTCTAGAGGGCCCAAATTCAGTTCCTAGCAGCCACCACCAGGTGGCTCACAACCACTTGTCTCCAGCTCCAGGAGGCCCAATGGCTCTAGGTTCTGCACATACCTGCACTCTTGTACACATATGCCGCACACATGCCCCACCATATATACATAATACATATATATAATTTAAAATAAAATAAATATTTAAAAATAAAAAGTAGAATGCTTTGTGACCTGATATGGTGACAATGCTTGTAATCCCAGCACTCAAGAGATGGAGGCACATTAAAAACTCAAGGACATTTTTGGTAATACAGAGAATTCAAGACCATCCTGTGCTATATGAAAGCCTATCTCAAACACAACAATAAAAACACTTTAGAATGGGTTGAGCCATAAAGGGCAGGGCTTTTATACAGAAAACTAGAAAATCTCATTGCCAATGTTTTGTAAAATTAAAATCCTTGGTTTTAAAATTATGCATTTTTTATCCAACTCTTTTTCTGTTCTGGAATTAGACCTGTCCAACTTATTTAATATTATATTTGTATTTCTTCTTTTATGCAGAAAAATATTTATTTATTTATTTATTTTGGTTTTGCAAGACAGAGCTTCTCAGTGGCAATGGAGCCAGTCCTGGAACTAGCTCTGTAGACCAGGCTGGTCTCGAACTCACAGAGATCTGCCTGCCTCTGCCTCCCGAGTGCTGGGATTAAAGGCCTGTGCCACCACTCCCCAGCAAAAATCTTTTTTATGTTAAGCATAATGTTTATTGATTCTTTGGGAACTTCACAACATGTACCCAATCTCACTCATTTCCCATTCCCTCTGTATCCACCCTTCCTCTCCAAAGAAAAACCTTTAAAAAAACACACAAATACAAATACAAACAAGAATATTAATTAAAACATACAAACAAGAAAACCAAAATGACAAAACAACCAAACAAAAAGCAAACAAAGAAAGAAAAACTACTTTACTTCTCCATCTTTCCTGCCTCTCCATCGGCTCTTGATTTGTCTTAATGGAGTTAGACGCTATTGTGCATCATGCAGTAGACCCTTTCGTCCAAACAGCGTTACTTACAAATGTTCATTGCAGTGAGTCACTGGTCAGGTTCAAGGCCTCTGGTCTCTGATACACCATTGTCACTGGGCCCTCACCTAATCTCCTTCTCCTGGATATCCTTCTGCTGCCCCGAATCATGGAGATCCTGCGGTTCTGGTTCCACAGGACCAGTCTTTTCACGTGCTCCAGCAAGTCATAGATGGGTTAGGTGCTGGGGAGTGCTAAGTCCTGCATGTGTGCCTGGGTGGTAGCTGAGTTGGTCAGTCTGGGCTGCTGGGACCAACGCCCCTCGGTTGAAATGTGGAGTCAGCTCTCTCAAGCCCTTGGTGAGGGATGGGGCAGCTTTCTCAAGTTGGGAGGCAGCTATCTATGAGGGGTGGGAACAGTGGAGAGGTCAGTTCTCCAGTTGGGGAGGCAACTCTTCCTGTGCCATGGAGGTGCAGTACCAACTCAGCACAGCCTTGTGCTTCAACACGTGGTTCACATGGGCCTCTGTGGTAACACGGACAACAGACATCAGCACAGACCCTAGATGCACCAGAACCATGAACCCAGATACAGTCAGCAGCAGCAACTTGGGTCCAGCTGTGTCCAGTTGTCACCATGGCCCCCAGTGGCAGTGCAAAGTCTCTCAGATCAGAGTGGGCCCATAAGTAGTGTGGTCTCTGAACTCCACCATGGTCCAGATGGCAGCCCAGACCCCAGGCAGTCACATGCCCTTCAAAGGTAGCAGGAGCCACAGACATCAACACTCACCCTGGCTGCAGTAGGGCCACAGACCCAGACATACAGACCCAGACATCCCCTCCTCCCCCCCATGGCTATCTAGGCCCTGATGTCAGTAAGGTCCAAGATGGCACTGCAGGCCACCCAGATGTGTATGGTCCTAGCAGCACCATGGTCCTCAGGCATCAAAATGGCCTCAGGGGTCAGCCCAAAACCTGAGGCATCCTTGTGGATTTTGGCAACAACTGGGTCATGGGCATCAATACAGATCTTAGCTACAGTAGGGCCACAGACTCAGACATGGCCCATGGCCCCGAGTAGCAGTGCAGGCCACTCAGTGGACATCAGCCCAGCTTCAGGGTGGCCCTTGGACACCAACATACCCCAGGAGGTAGCCCATACCCCAGGCATCTGCATGGCCCTCTAGGCAACAGGTGACATCAACACGGGCTCTGGCTGCAGTAAGACCATAGACCCCGACATGGCCTTCAGCTGCAGCTCCAGTGGCAAGCAGGCCTCTGACATCAGGCTGTTCCTCATCACCTTTGCCTCTTCAGATCTGCCCCTCTCTCCAGAGGACATGAGACATTCTGCCTCTCTCTTTCTCCCCCATGCCCTGATGTGGGATTCTTTATGTATGCTGTGACTACCATTGGTTACTAAAGAATCTGCTTTGGGTCTGTTGCAGTGCAGAATAAGGCAAGGTGGGAATTCCAAGCAGATAGAGGAGGAAAATAGACAGAGTAGAAGAGAAACCATGTAGCCACTGAAGGAGACAGACACCCCGGGAACTTTACCAGTAAACCACGAACTTCGTGGTAAAATATAAAATAATAGAAATGGGTTCATTTAAGATATAAGAGCTAGCTAACAATCCACTTAAGTGATTGGCCACGCAGTGTTTTAGTTAATACAGTCTCTGTGTAGTTATTTCAGGCATGGGCAGTTGGGAAATAAACAAGCAGCATCTGCCTACAAAGCCCCACCATATGTTTGTTCACCATAATGGTGCCTGACTGTCCTGTTCTCCAATGTTGCCCAGCTGGCCCTTGGGTTCTCTTCCCTGTCTAAGGCAAGCAACCCTGGGCAGACATGTAAGTGTCCTTCATCTTTCAGGCCCTAATGGCATCAGGCAGGCCGATGATTTCTCTTCCTATGCAGAAAAATCTTAGTTGCTAATTATATGAACCTATTTATTTCAGCCTAAGCACATATTTGCTAGTTTTCAAATGACAATTTCAGTATTATTCCTAAGAATTATCATTAAATGCAATTTGAGATTTACGATTCTCTTTGTCTTTGAAGATATATCTCACCAGGTTAGTCAAACTCCTGGGCTTTAAAATAACATGGAAAATTGATTGTGTTAGTTTCCCAACAACTGCTAGCACATTCATCTTGCTTTAAATAGTTGTGGATAATTTGGGCTTGATTTTTGTTATAATTATGCAAAACATTTATCATCTGAACTATAGAAAGTACACTGAGAGAAGTCTGACTTTCATTTTTGATCTCTAATAGCCTGTGTGGTGGTTTGAACAAGAATGGCCCCCACAGGCTCTTATATTTGAATACTTAGCCCCAAGTTGATGGGCTGTTTGAGAAGGACTAGGTGTAGCTTTGTTGGGGGAGGTGTGTTACTGCAGATAAGCTTTGAGGTTTTAAACAGTCCGTGACATTCCCAGTTAGCACTCTCTGCCTAGTGATTGTGAGCTCTCAGCTGTTGCTTCAGTACCCGCCTACCTGCCTGCTGTCATGATCCCTGCCATGATGGTCCTGGACTCTAACCTCTGGAACTATGAACCCCAAATAAACTTTGTACTCTATAAATTACCATGGTCTTCTCATCATGTCCTATTACAGCAATAGGAAAGTAACTAGTCCCCACGACTCCTTTTGATCAGCTGCTGCCTAATGCTTCTGAAGAGTTGGACATCTTCACCCCAAAGGAAACAAATTAGCAAATCACATGGTACTGCCACCTGTCACTTCCAGAGATAAGTCTGGTTAAGGCGCCTGCTGTTTAAACACATAAAGGAGGTCAGTGTGGCTGCTGATCCAGTGTCACTGGATTCCCTGTCTGTTTAGTTGTATTAGTTGTATGAATGTGTGGTTGTCCTGATTGTCTTCTCTCTGTCTCTGTCTGTCTGTCTCTCTTTCTTTCTCTCTCTCTCTCTCTCTCTCTCTCTCTCTCTCTCTCTCTCTCTCTCGGTGTGTGTGTCTGTGTGTGTTTATATGTCTTTCGATCAGTTTTGTTTCCCTGTATTGACCAGTGCCTTTCTCTGGTATGAAACTCCCAGCCCCACCCCCATGGGCTTAAGATCTGCCTCCTCTTGTTGAGGACCCAGAGAATCCAAAAAACTTGCACCTGGCCCACCTATGGAGTGATGCTTGTTCTGCTGCTGGACTCCCAGTCGTGGTGCTGGGTTGTCCTGTGTGGAGTTGGTCCTTGTGTGGAGTAGGGGATTGACTGAGCCTATCATTCAGGGCCCCCTGGCATCTAAACAGAACGAACACAGGGAGTGGGCAATAGTTCCATGTGATACACATTCCCTCTGCTCCCTGTCTGCTCTAAACAATCCCAAAGAAACCAAAAAGAGCAAGTTCCACACTTCCGTTCTGTCCAAAAAGACTTTAAACAATTTTTACCAGGTCCTTTTTAGAAGGATTAAAAACAGCTACTAAAAAGATTTCCTCTGTCACCCAGATGTCCCCAGATATTAAGAAAAAAGTTATAAAAGGTATAATTATGTCCTAGTTACTGGGGGTAGCTTAAAAGATATTTAACAACCAAAAACTGATTGAGAGACAAAAACTTTTACATAAACTGAAAACCATTGCCACCTTCTCTGATGACAGGTACCCAACAACTTGTGGTGTCTTGGCCTCTGTCAAAAGAATATCTCCTAACTGAAAGTCCTGCCCCTAATCAAAAGATACGGTTGGGCTATACAACAGATTCCCGGGGGAATGGGCAGAAAACAGCCCCCAAGGACTGACCCAACACCAAGTTCAGTTTAACTAACCAGTTCAGTTACCGCAGTCCAGCTTAAGCAATACCCCATGATCCTGGAAGCAGGAAGGGAAATTACAGTTCATATTGCCCGGCTTAGAGAGACAGGCATCCTGGAGCCCTGCCAGCCGTGCTGTGTCTTAGTTAGGGTCCATTGCTGCTGTGAAGAGACACTATGACCACAGCAACTCTTATAAAGGAAAACATTTAATTGGTGTTTGTTTACAGTTCAGAGGTTTAGTCTGTTATTATCATGGCAGGAAGCAAGGTGGCATGCAGGCAGGCACGGTGCTGGAGAGGTAGCTAAGAGTTCCACATCTGGTTCTGCAGGCAGCAGGAAGTGACAGTGACACACTGGACAGGCTTGAGCTTCTGAGGCCTCAAAGCCTGCCCCATAGTAACAGATTTCCTCTAACAAAGTCACACCTACTCCAACAAGGCCACACCTCCTTATGGACCTGTCGGGGTCGTTTTCATTCTAACCACCACACCCTGGAGTAAACCTCTCCTGCCTGCAAAGAAACTGGAACCTCTGATTCTCATGGGTTTGATTCTTCCAAAGAAACAGGAGTATTGAACCTGAAAGATACATTTTTTCAGTCTTCCATTGGCAGAGGTGAGTCAACCCATCTTTTCTTTTAAATGGACAGACCCAAAGGGAGGTTACCATGGGCAACTTACTTGGGCCAGGTTGCCCCAAGGATTTAAAAATTCTCCAACCCTGTTTAACGAGACACTAAATGCTGTTCTCCTGCCCTTCTGTCATAGATTTCCTGGGACTATAAATTTACATTATGTAAATGATCTTCTCCTAGCCTTTGAAACTAAAATAAATTGCTATGAAGGGGCCACAGAGGGTCTGCTGCAAGAGTTACAGGCCTTGGGCTACAGAATGTCACCTGCGAAAGGCCAGCTGTGTCCATCAGAGGCTGCCTATCTTGGTCTCAGAGTAGGATTACTGCCATCCCTCAGATTCCAACTCCAAAGACTAAGACACAGGTTCAAGGGTTCCTAGGTGCAGCTAGGTATTGCTGCCTCTGGATACCAGAGTTTCAGAAATAGTGAGGCCTCTCTATACGCCGGCACAAAGTGGGGTACTGAGCCCCTAATCTGGACAGAGGCTAAACAAAAGGCATTTGCGGTTTTAAAAGCAGCTCTGACTTAGACGACAGCCCTAGCACTTTCAGATGCCTCAAAACCTTTTTATCTGCTTTCCACACACACACACACACACACACACACACACACACACAA
Organism: Alexandromys fortis; assembly: GCF_014885135.2. NCBI lineage: Eukaryota > Metazoa > Chordata > Mammalia > Rodentia > Cricetidae > Alexandromys > Alexandromys fortis. The sequence goes on from NW_026068221.1 coordinate 243,769, forward strand.
AAGACATTACAAAAGGGGGTTTCCACTCAAACTTTAGGGCCACGGAAATACCATATGACATACTGTTGTAACAACAGGACCCTGCAGCCACAGGATGGCCCTACCTAAGAGCTCCGGGGGCTCCTGCTAGTTTAATGGAAAAAGAAAACAAGTTTCTCTGTATCGGGGTCTTCCACTCTTAGCACCCCAGTATGTAGTTGAGATCCTTCTCCGAGGAACACCAGAATTCTGGATAGCTAATGTTTACATCACCCAGTACTAGGCCCTGCAATCCGGCCTGAGAAACCCACTGCTTTCAATCCTGCTACCCTCTTGCCTGGTGATGACCTGCAGGTGCTCATCCATGACTCCTAAGATGAAAGATGAAATCAGGTATCTGGGAGCTGCAGTAGTTACTTTAATGGAAACGATCAGGTTCCTCAGCTCAGAGAGCAGAACTGATTGATCTGACCCAGGCTCTCAGATGGGGAAAAGGAAAGTTCACCAACATATAAATGGAGAGTCGCCATGCTTCTACTACTGGGCATGTCCACGGTGTGACTGACAGAGAAAGAGGGCTTCTCACTACCGAGAGAAGGGAAATAAAAAACAGAACAAAAATGCCCTTCTAAAGTCTATTTGGCTTCCCCTAAAATTGCTACCCTCCCCTGTCCACTCTGAGGACGTAAAAAAATGACCACCCTGAGGCAAGAGGTAACTGGACCACTGGCCTGGCTTCCTCACAAATGGCCTTAAGACCAGTGGGGCTTATTGACCTTGTATTGCTGGGGATTCCATGGTATAACCAAGAGGAAAGAGAGGATGCAAAAAGAAAAAAAAACACACAGCTTGAATCCATAGGTGGGTGGAGGGCACCAGAAGGAAAGATCATTCTCCCAGAAACAGCTGGCAGGACTCTGGGAACTGAACTTCACCAGGATGCTCATCTGGGGTCGACAGAACTTTCTGCGTTGCTCAGACCAGGTATGTTATACCTAGACTGCACAGCCTGGTTCAAGATGCCAGAACTATGCTCAAGTAAATCCATACAGAGAGCCCTTACCCACGTGTGGTGGTTTGAAAGAAAATGGCCCCCAAATGGAGTGGCACTTTTAGGAGGTGTGGCCTTGTAGGACTAGGTGTGGTCTTGTTGGAGGAAATGCGTCACTGTGAGGGTGAGATTTGAGGTCTCTTTTCTCAAGCTTCATTCAGTGTGAGAGTCAGTTGACTTCTTGTTGCCTCTGGGTCAAGGTGTAGCACTCTCAGCCCCCCGCCATGATTATAATGGACTGAACCCCTGAAATTGCAAGCAAACCACCCCAACTAAATGTTTTCTTTATAAAAGTTTCTGTGTTCATGGTGTCTCTTCACGGCAATAAAAACCCTAACTAAGGCACCAGGAATCTGGCACTGGCCTCTGTGGGTTCGTTACACACAAACACATGCGTGCAGGCACATGCTCACCCCCTCCAGGAATATAATAGACACAAAGAAAGATCTTGCTATTTCAAAGATATGGCAGTTAGTTCTATAAAATCCTCCTGAACTGCCAGCAAGAGGGCACTACTTTGTCCATCAAAAATGTCATCAGGATATTTTGCACCAAGATCTAGTTTATCAGGGAGGATATAAGTATGTGCTAGTTTTTAAAGATAACCATTTCTGGATGACTAGAAGTGTTCCCCACTCAGACTGAAACTGCTCAAACAGTAGCTTAAAAGCTCCTCCAGGAACTGGTCCATTGGTTTAGCCTCCCCCTAGCAATGGGGTCCAAAAATGGCCTGGCTTTCATAGCCAAAAATCTATCAATTGACAGCTTTTTCAAAAATATTTAAGGGTGCGGTTGGGGGAGGTGGTGCACACCTTTAATCCCAGCATTTGGGAGGCAGAGACAGGTGGAGTTCTGTGAGTTTGAGGCCAGCCTGGTCTACAGAGTGAGTTCCAGGATAGCCAGGACTGTTTTACAGAGAAATCTTATCTCGACAAAAACATAATAATAATAATATTTTAAAAATATTTAGCAAAACTCTCATTAGAATCCAGCAAAGGATGGATAGGCCTCCTTCCTTTGCTTTGATTTGGGCCACTGCAGCCCATATAGGAGAGATTTGCCCCCATGAGATAATGTTAGGAAGACCTCCCTCTCTGCTTCCTAGGCTCAGAGAGCAGCAGTTGGCAGAACTCTCTAACCACTCCTTTCCCAAGTCACTACAGGCCCTCCAGTCCTCCATAAAGGCTATTCACTGGACTACGTGAGAGAAGGGAGAAAAAGAAGCATAGGGGCCTAAGGGCAAAGCCTCAGACATAAGGGCAAGGCATCTGGCACAAGGGTGGAAAAGGAGGTAAAAAGAAAGGAATAATCTCACAAAGCTTTCAGTTTATATTGGCATACAGAGAAGTTAACAATCTCATAGGTGGTTACAATAGCATCAAGCATGCATTTTCACAGAGTCACAAAAAACTAGTGAATCCAGCAAGGAGATGCTTTACATCTCAGAGGGGGCATGGCTGTGAATTTTCCTACAGCTGGGGGCTGGGAACACAGCCTTGGTAGCTGTACTAACCTGCTGGCTTGAGAATTTCATTGGCATCTAACTGGCTGAGTTAAAAGGTCCTCTTCTGGGGACCTTGCTTTTGACTCCAGCAGGGTGCCAGAGTGAGAATTTTTCTCTCTGAAGCTAGTTTTAGCGACTCGGGCCCTTTTCCTGTATAAACATCTAATTTCCTGGGCTATGATTCTGTTAGTTGAAATCAAGGTAAAGGGTAATAAAATTAGTAGCCTGTTAAGTCAGAGCAGAATACCAGTAAATTACACCTTCCCTAGTCTACTGTTAAAGCAGACATACTACCTCCTATATGAGGCTCCGTTCTTATCAGTCTGTCAATACAGAAAGTTTGTGGGGGGCTATTGTTATATAGATTTGGCTGTGAGAACAAATGCTTGATTGAATACTTTTCCCACCATAGATTCATGGTGTGGGGGTAGGTATGTGGTTACCCCACAGGAAAAGTCAAGTTTATACACTGCTGGGAGACTATAAAAGGGAGAAAAGCCATGATTTCAGATTTCTACAGAATTGACAGTGACTTATCCACAGGACAAGTATGCCCGTAGCTCTGCAAAAATGGGTTAGTCCAGGTGGAGTGTACATATATGATGTGGGAGTACCCTCTGTGTGCTGTGATTACCATTAATGAATAAAGAAACTTCTTTGGACCTATAACAAGGCAGAACTTAGGTAGGCAGGGAAAGCTAGGCTGAATGCTGGGAGAAGGAAGGGTGGAGTCAGAAAGAAGCCATGGAGCTGCAGCCAGAGACAGATGTGCTAAAACTTTGCTGGTAGGCCTCAGCCTCGTGGTGATGCACAGATTAATGGAGATGGGTTAAATTAAGATGTAAGAGTTAGCCAATAAAAAGCCAAGCAATGATTTAAATAATACAGTTTCTGTGTGATTATTTTGGGGCTAAGCTAGCCAGGCAGCTGAGAACAAGCGGCTCTTTCCTCCCAACACATATACACTACCCGTGGATAGTTGAATAGATCTGTCAGCTGGAAATTCACTGTGTAATACTTGTCTCTTTATCTTTCCTTCAACTTTTTTATTTCCCTGTCTATCCTGCATTCTGTGTCTGATTAGTTAGTTGTGCTTGTTATGTGGTATATAATATCCACTGACTTTGTAATCCATTTGCTATGTGGTTTACTATATCCACTGAGTTTGTAATATAATTGTTATGTAGTTTACTATATCCATTGAGTTTGTAACAGGTTTTTGTTTGTTGTTATTTTTCTTGTTTTTTTTTTTTTTAAGTTCTCACAATGTAACCCCAGTTAGTCTATGACTTGTTATATACAACTCAGGGTGGCTCTGGATTTACAATCCTCCTGCCTCAGCCTACAATTTAGTAGGGTTAAGGCATTGGTGCCAAAGAACTAGCTTCAGCAGGTAAAAGATTGGAGAGGAAATATGAAGTTAGTAAATATTAAACACACAGAGAGAAGTCTTATCTGAGGGGGCAAAGCTTAATTTTTTATTTTATTTTTCTCCTCCTCCTTCTTATTCTTATTCTTATTTTTCTCTTATCCCTTTTATACCACCCAAGATAAAATTCTCTATGTAAGAAGGAAATCACTGCATAACCCCAAATTACATATTTTCTGAGAATGAATTAGAATCTTTACACAGGAAGAAATCACATTATGATCACAAGTCACATGCTTTTCTTAGATGCCCACAAGTAGTTCAAAAATTTCCTTTGTATTAATTTTCCCATCATAACGTTTTCACCCCAAAGCAAAGATTCTTTTATCATTGATCAACAAAGTTTTAAGCAGGCCAAGTATATTTGAGCCAGTTCCTTTGTACTGGCAGGCAGCTCGTTGCGGCTTCAGTGCAGCAGATTCCTAGCCTAATTCTACTCCACAAAACCTTAGAACCCAAAGAAAAACATATAGGCATCCTCCTGAATATTAACCTTCATCAGGCGATGAAAGGAGACAGAGACAGAGACCCACATTGGAGCACCGGACTGAAATCGCAAGGTCCAAATCAGGAGTACCAGGAGAGAGAGTATGAGCAAGGAACTCAGAACCACGAGGGGTGCACCCACACACTGAGACAATGGGGATGTCCTATCGGGAACTCACCAAGGCCAGCTGGCCTGCGTCTGAAAAAGCCTGGGATAAAACCGGACTCACTGAACATAGCGGACAATGAGGACTACTGAGACCTCAAGAACAATGGCAATGGGTTTTTGATCCTACTGCACGTACTGGCTTTGTGGGAGCCTAGGCAGTTTGGATGCTCACCTTACTAGACCTGGATGGAGGTGGGTGGTCCTTGGACTTCCCACAGGGCAGGCAACCCTGATTACTCTTTGGGCTGACGAGGGAGGGGGACTTGATTAGGGGAGGGAAAGGGGAGGCGGCAGTGGGGAAGAGACAGAAATCTTTAATTTATTAATAAAGAAATAAATAAATTAAAAAAAACCTTAAACAAGTGGTCTAGATGACCATCTGTGTTTCTTTTCTCTGTACATGCAATAGGGTCATTTAATTTTCTTCTGCAGTTTTGTTTTTTTTTTTTCAAGGTGCCTACAGAAACCTGTGATTAATTCTATAAGTTATATGACCAAGGAATTCAGCCCTAACCTTGGGTGTAGGGACATGGTTGCTTTCTTTATCAGCCTGTTTATCCACAGATAGAATTCATGGGTTTATAATGTATAAAACTTCCTTGTTCTTATTTTCCATCCTTGGCAAGCCTCACATCTAGCAAAAAGAAGGCAACGCCAATCTTATTTCTGTCTTTTGCATTTCTCATTGGAGCAATTGGCAGAACAGTCTAAACCATTTCCCTAATCATCTTTACTAATGGTACAAAATACCTGTATCTTTAAATCATTGACCCAACAAAGCATCATTGCTGTAAATGGAAACAGCTCTTTCGTTTCCCTACTGCTCAGACCCAAATAATCACACAGAAACTATATTAATTACCATACTGTTTGGCCAATAGCTTAGGCATATTTCTAGCTAGCTCTTACATCTTAAATTAACCCATAAATATTGTCTTAAAAACTGCTTTAATGGCCTGGCATGCTGTCTCTCACCTTTAACCCCAGCACTTAGGAGGTAAAGACAGATGGTTCCCTTATCTTCTTTTCTTTTTCTTTTTCTTTCCTTTTTTTTTTGAGACAGGTTTCTCTGTAGCTTTGGAGTCTGTCCTGGAACTAGCTCTTGTAGACCAGGCTGGCCTCGAAACCACAGAGATATGCCTGCCTCTTCCTCCTGAGTGCCAGGATTAAAGACATGTACCACCACTGCCTAGCGAATCCCTTATCTTCTGAGATGAGAGTCTCTCACTGAATCTAGTGCTTACCTATTGACTAATAATCTCCAGTGAGTCAGCTGCCTCCCAGCTCGCAGCCTTGCTAAGGTTGCAGATGTGTGCATGACTACACCTTGATTTTTATGGGGTGCCAATAATTGAAACTCATGTCTCCATGCTGGCACAGCAGGTACTTTACTGAGTCATCACCCCAGCCCAAAATTACACATTTTTAAGGATTATATATATATTAAAAATTATATACATATATAATCCTTAAAAATGCATAACTTTGTATGATATATATGCTTGTGCACCAGAAGAGGGCACCAGGTCTCATTACAGATGTTTGTGAGCCACCATGTGGTTGCTGAGAATTGAACTCAGGACCTCTGGAAGAGCAGTCAGCACTCTTTATTTATTTATTTTTTGCCACAATAATCATTTTTATTGAGAAATAAAATCACATGATATGAAATTAGGATCATCAAGGAAAATTCGGGCCATAAGGTCACCAAGGTCAAACAGCTACAAAACATCTGGAATGAAAACAATGTGAGGCCCCAGGGAGAATTGTTTTATTAGTGTTGAATAATGCCTGATGTTTGGAGTTAGAATTTTCTCCATTTCAAGTCAACTATAATCACCTCTGAGGGCTAGATTGATTGGTAAAGGACAAAATTAGCAGAGCAATGGTCATCTTGAAAAAATCCTTGTGTAATTGAGAAGTTAGTCTTGCTTTCATATTACTCAAAACACTTCTTTCTGGGCAGAGATGGGAAGCAAAGTATCTTGCTGTCCTACTAACAGAATGTTTAAGCTATTCTGCACACCAGGAATATGAGGATTTGGGCATTTCCTCAAGGTAGTGTGATATGAAGGGTTCAGGTGGCTGTACCTCCCAACTGGAGGGGAGAAGGGGAATTATTCTGAAAGGGTCGCTGGGCACAAAGGACAAGAATTTGGCAGGGAAGCTACTTCGTTTATAGTTGAGCTAAAGAGCTAAGAGCTTAATTTGGGTAAAGCCATAGTTTCAGTTTCTTCAGCCTAGACAGAAAGTATAAGGCATTTTATGAGAGGCAGAGACAAGTAAAGCAACAGATAATATATCAACGATGAAAGGAACAAGGACAGAGATCTGCGTGTGTCTGGCTCTCAGCTTTTGTCCTTGGCTAAAGCCAGTTTTTTGCTTCTCTGGATAGTCAGTATGACAATATCAGAAACTAGGAGAAAGGACTTCCAAAAGGGCTTCTGCGGGCATCAGAAGATGCAGGCTGAGAAGCCATGAGAGGGAAGGACTGTGATGAACTTAAGCATCCTTTGGCGAAGGGATTCTCAAGTGAATTGTCTGCAGACTTGGTACCTGAGAGGAGATCTTGTCTGGGAACTGGCTTGGTGGTTCATTAATCTTGCTCAACAGTTGATTGGCATGAAAATCATGATCTACATGCTCCTAAGGAATACCAGATTTATTGTTGAAATAACTGGAAGAGGCACTTGAAGTTCCGGTGGGAGGTGTCTCTCCCTTCCTTGAGGGTACAACAACGAGCAGTCAGCACTCTTAATCTCAGCGCCATCTCTCCAGTCCAAAAGTTATACAATTTTGATGGTAGTTTAGTGGTCAGTGTGTTCTTTGAGTGGCAATCCCTGGGTTTAATCCCAATACCACAAATAATAATAAAAATAATTATTATACGTTATGTACGGAGGCAGAAGGAAAGGGCTCCTGCCCTCATGGCATTATGGCTTCGGTGCCTGCGGCCTCCCATTCGCCGGTTCTATCCTCAGACGCCGGGACATCTCTCTCGATGCAGAAATGTAGCCAGAACCGGCAGTCCCCTCTATGCGGTACTCAACGCTCTTTTATTTTGGTTTCAGGTCTGTGGATGACGCCCCGGAGTGACAGCTAACGTCTTTTCTTTTGCGGTTTATTGTTGAACCAGTAAAGTCAGTGAACCCTAAAAAGAAATTTATTATTATATTATTTTGAATAAGGAATGTAATCATATTATTAAAAAACTAAAGTATAACTAAAATCATATAGTAAAAATGTCCTTCACATTGCTACCCTCAACCACCTAAACTACTTTTCCCACTTGCAACCAATATTAATAATATCCTTCAAGAGATCATTAATGGGGGGCTAGAGAGATGGCTCAGAGGTTAAGAGCACTAGCTGTTGTTCTAGAGGTCCTGAGTTCAATTCCCAGCAACCACATGGTGGCTCACAACCATCTGTAATGAGATCTGGTGCCCTTATCTGGCCTACAGATATAAATGCAGACAGAATACTGTAAACATAATAAATAAATCTTTTTTTTAAAAAAAAAAGAACCTTAAAAAAAGAGAGAGATCATTTATGGGGGCTGGAGAGATGGCTCATTGGTAAGAGCACTGGTTACTTTTCCAGAGGATCCAGGTTCAGTTCCCAGCATCCACAGCTCACAACTGATTGTAGCTCTGATTCCAGGGGATCTGGCACCTTCACAGATATACATGTAGGCAAAACAACAATGCACATAAAATAAAAAATAAATAAATGATAACTTTATCAAGACTGATTCTTGGCATTTTGACCCAACAACATGTACTGATATACTGGAGCTTATTCTGTATTAATATGAAGAGATTCCTCATCATGTCTGTTGCTGTACAGAATTTCAATATTTCAATACAGGATTGTTCTGGTTGGTTTTTGTCAATCTGACAGAAGCTAGAATCATCTGCTATGGGATAATGTTCTTGCACCCTGTAAAGATTTGTCACTTGTATTGGTTTAATAAGATGCAATTTGGCCAGTAGCCAGGCAGGAGGTATAGGCAAGATGATCAGAAAAAGAGAATTCTGGAAAGAGGAAAGCCTCAGTCTGCAGTCACCAGCCAGATGCAGAGGAAGCAAGATGAGAATGCCTTACTGAGTAAGGTACCAAGCCATGTGGCTAAACATTGATTAGAATAATGGGTTAATTTAAGTTGTAAGAGCTAGTTAGTAATAAGCCTGAGCTAATAGGCCAACCAGTTTATAATTAATATAAGCCTCTGTGTGTTTTTGGGACTGAATGGCTGCAGGACCATGCAGGACAGAAACTTCCATCTACAGTCATCCAAGAATAGGGAATCTCAATTAGGACAATGCCTCCATCAGATTGGCCTGGAAGCAAGCCTACAGACAATTTATTAATTAATGATTAACATGGAAGGGCCCAACCCACTATGGGTGGTGATACCCTTTGGCAGGTGGTCCTGGAGTACATAAGAAAACAAACAGCAAGCCATGGAGAGCAAGCTGATAAGAACCATTTCTCCATAGATTCTGTTCCAGGTTCTGCTTGAATTCCTGTCTTGGCTTCCCTCAGTGGACCATGACTAAAGAAAGGTAAGCCAAATAAACCCTTTCCTACTAAAGTTTCTTTTGTTCAGGGTCTTTATGACAGCCACAGGGAGAAAACTAACACAAAGATTATTCAAGTACTACATTATTGAGAATCCAATGGTTTGGCTATAGTTCCTTTTTATGTCAGCTTTCCTGTGTGTCAATCTTTACACATGGGTACATTCACAGGATGAATTCCTAGAGGTCAGATTCTGGAATGAAAACCGTGTACATTTGCAACCTGTCAAATACTATTAATATGACATCCATGGCTATAGTACCAATTTACAATCCCACTAGTAATAGAAAAAAGTTCCTGTTTCTTTACCCCCACACATAACAGAATGGTATCCAATTTTTGATTGTGTGTTTTAAATATACAACCAAAAAATACCAAAAGAATAAAAAAAATGTCATATAAAAAGTGGCATTTTGCCGGGTGATGGTGGCGCACGCCTTTAATCCCAGCACTCGGGAGGCAGAGGCAGGCGGATCTCTGTGAGTTCGAGACCAGCCTGGTCTACAGAGCTAGTTCCAGAACAGGCTCCAAAGCCACAGAGAAACCCTGTCTCGAAGAAAAAAAAAAGTGGCATTTTTATTTCTTTTAGATATAAGTGACTTTTCTCTTTGTTGTGGGAAAACAGGAATGGGAACCACCACACCCAGACCAGGCACCAGGGACTGCATGGAGAATCGAAGGAATGTATTCACTTTGGCAGGGACTCGGGAGAGTAATCTCCAAAAACCTGGGCACACGGACCACGGTGTCTTGGACTAGGCTAGTCAGCATCATTTCTGACTACTTCTGTCATTGGTGGGTTCGAATCATAGCCTACGTGACTGAGGACCATGAGCGAGAACTCAGCCTATTTGACTGAGGATGAGGAGTGGGAAATTCCAGAAGTAAGCACATTTACAGCAACGGAAAGAGGGGCAGACAGGGCAGGTCTTCTACAAGCAGCTGCAAATTTGAGATAAAGCCCTGTGCTTTTTTGCTTCCTGACACCAGTGTTTTTTTTTTTTTTCCCAATAGTCAAGAGCCATTTGCATTTCCATATCTTTGAACTGTTTCATCCATTATGCTTGATGGTATGTGGATTTGAGTAGGTAAAGGGGTACCCTGAGGGTTTGGAAACACTATTTCTGGATGTGCCTGGTGACAGTGTTTCCAAAAGAGGTAACATTAGAAACATCAGATGGAGCCAAGAAGACTTATGTTTATGAGAGTGAGCAGAAACTTTCCCTGTTTCTGAATTCTGTATTTAGTGGGAAAGTCTGATTAAAACCCACTCAAGGAAATAGACCGAGAAGGACTTGGGTCCCTGTTGTTTTGCTTTGATTTTAACAGCAGTATTATTAGTTGTAAGAGGCATCATGCCATAATGTGAACTTGGTGGTCAAAGGACAAATTTGTGGTATCGGTTCTCTCTTGTCACCCAGAAGTAGGATCCAGGGATTGAACTCCGGTTGTTCTGCCTAGCATGGCAAATGCCTTTGTCCACTAAACCATCTAGCTATCTTTGCTTTTCTTTTAGAAATGGCACCCCGCTCTATAGCCCAGGTTGACATCAAAGCTAGACTAGCCTTTGCCGCGCCACTGCAGCCTGAATACTGAGACTGGCCAGGGGTGCCTGGATTGAGACTTGGAGGCTTCTTTTCAGGTAGAAGACCAGCAAGCTTTAGTTTGCCCCAGCAACCTTGTATATCTCTACTGCTTCTGTGGAGACCCACCGGCCAGAAAGAACACAAACATCCTTGTCAATTACAGACCACAAGGAAGTTCCGCTGTCAGTCAGGGGGAGTGAGGGCAGCTATATCCCAACAAGCCTTGAATTCAAGAGATTTTTGCCTCAGCCTCCTGGGTGCCTAGATTTCAGAGATATATCACCAAGCTTGGTTCCTGGGAGGGATCCATATCAGTAAGAAATTGAATGTGAATCAGAGTTGTCTATTAGAAATGTGTGTACACCCTTGGGGATATCCCTTATAAAGTGAAATAGATGGCTGGGCAGTGGTGGCGCACACCTTTAACCCCAGCACTTGGAAGGTAGAGTCAGGCAGACTTCTGTGAGTTCAAGGCCAGCCTGGCCTACAAGAGCTAATTCCAGGACAGGCTCCAAAGCTACAGAGAAACCCTGTCTCAAAAAACAACAACAAAAAAATAAAAAAGGGAAATGGATGGGACTAAAATACTAAGAACCACCGACTGGTGATCATAATCAATGGGAAGAAGAGCCCCAGTGTTAGCAGCTTTGAAGAGAAGCAAATGTTCATAAGACCTGCCTGAGGGAAGGAAAAATCAGAAAGTACATGGAAATAGAAATTAGCCCGGAAAGATACGGTGTGTCCTTGTACACAAGGATGGCAAAGAATCGCTGTTCAGAGGATAATTAGGCAGTGTTGATAATCTTTGCTTTGTAGCAACCAACTATGTCTAGCAATGCTAGGTCATGTTAGATTAAATTGGAACGATACTGCATTACTAAATCAGGCCAGTCACATTATGTAGTAAGTAGTCTAAAGCTTGAAAAACCATAACCACAGGGCTAAATCACAGCCTAACAAATAACTGCTGAGTCCCTGAGGCAAGATACCTTGGATACAGCCTTCTAAAGACAGCATGATACAGGTTGAACATACCTAATGCAAAATTAGAGGATCTGAAACACTCTAAAACTTTCTGTGCATTGCAGAGACCCAAACCCAGGGTCTCATGCATGGTAACAACAGTTTCTTTACTTTCTTTTTTTATTCTTTCTTCCTTTCTTTACCAAAATAAGATGCGAAAAGTCAAATAATCCGGGTGTGGTAGTGTTGGCCTGTAACCTGAACACTTCAGCAAACCGGGCAGGTGGATTAGGAATTCAAGATTTACCTTGGCCAGCTTGGGTCATATGAAATCTTGTCTCAAAACAAAACAACAAATGATCGATAGTTCACCTTTTTTTTTTTTTTTGTTCTTGGCTTGTTTGTTCATTTTTTTCTGTTAATATTTTATAGACTATTGTGAGTTACCCTTTAATTATTTCTGAACTTGTAGGAGGCACTAAATAACTTCAGGGGGTTACTCAGTCTGGGAACTGAGGGTCTCCAAATGTCGAACTCCATGAGGCCCATTCAACTTGATAAGTAACACTGTCTCCTTTCTGGCCATGTTGTTTCCACTTCCACTGGCACATTAGTCCCCAATTTACCTCTTCCTCCACTGCTTTTTTTTTTTTTTTACAGCAGTAGGGATTGAACCCAGGGCTGTGTTCATGCAAGGCGAGTGTTTTATTACTGAGTTACATCCACCACCCCTTTTAAATTTTTTATTTTGAAACAGGGTCTTGGTACATTGCTCAGGCTGACCTCGAACATGCAACCTTCCTGCTTCAGCTTCAGGAGTGGCTGGAATTACTTTCCAGATCCTACTCCTTTCCCTTACTACCCACCATTCTACCTCACTCCAAATTTCTCTCCCAAAGCTTCTCTCTGTTTCTAGTATTGCCCCTCTTCTTCATCTGCACTTCTACCTTAAGTCTTCCCTGTTGTCTCTTCTCCCAACTAGTGAAATATCCTTACTACTATTTTCTTTTTCTCCAACCCAGTGTATGCACTGCTGTTAAAGTGATCTTTCTAATCTGTCAATGTAATCCACCATATAAACAAACTGAAAAATAAAAACCACATGATCATCTCATTAGATGCCGAGAAAGCTTTAGACAAAATACAACATCCCTTCATGATAAAGGTCTTGGAGAGAGCAGGAATACAAGGAACATACCGAAAGATAGTAAAGGCAATATACAGCAAGCCAACAGCCAACATCAAACTAAATGGAGAGAAACTCACAAGGATCACGCTGAAATCAGGAACAAGACAAGGTTGTCCACTCTCTCCATGTCTATTCAATATAGTACCTGAGGTTCTAGCTATAGCAATAAGACAACAAAAGGAGATCAAGGAGATACAAACCAGAAAAGAAGAAGTCAAACTCTCATTATTTGCTGATGATATGATAGTCTACACAAGCAACACCAAAAATTCTGCCAAGGAACTTCTACAACTCATAAATACTTTCAGTAATTTAGCAAGATACAAGATTAACTAAAAAAAATCAGTAGCCCTCCTCTACACATATGATAAAAGGACTGGGAAAGAAATCAGAGAAACATCACTCTTCACAATAGCCACAAATAGCATAAAATATCTTGAAGTAACTCTAACCAAAGTGGAAGACTTGTATGACAAGAACTATAAATCTTTGAAGAAAGAAATTGAGGAGACACCAAAAAAATGGAAAGATCTCCCATGCTCTTGGGTAGGTAGAATTAACATAGTAAAAATGGCAATCTTACCAAAAGCACTCTACAGATTCAATGCAATGCTCATCAAAATCCCAGCAAAATTTTTAAAAGACCTCGAAAGAACAGTACTCAACTTCATATGGAAAAGCAAAAAACCCAGAATAGCCAAAAACAATCCTGTACAATAAAGGAACTTCTAGAGGCATCACAATCCCTGACTTCAAACTCTACTATAACTACAGTACTGAAAACAGCCTGGTATTGGCATAAGAACAGACAGGAGGACAAATGGAATCGTATGGAAGACACAGATATCAATCCACACATCCTCAAACACCTGATTTTTGACAAAGAAGCAAAAAATATCAAATGAGAAAAAGAAAGCATTTTATTTATTTATTTATTTATTTATTTATTTAAGATTTCTGTCTCTTCCCCGCCACCGCCTCCCATTTCCCTCCCCCAATCAAGTCCCCCTCCCTCATCAGCTCAAAGAGCTATCAGGGTTCCCTGCCCTGTGGGAAGTCCAAGGACCACCCACCTCCATCCAGGTCTAGTAGGGTGAGCATCCAAACTGCCTAGGCTCCCACAAAGCCAAGAAAGCATATTTAACAAATGGTGCCTGCATAACTGGATATCAACATGTAGAAGAATGGAAATAGGCCCATATCTATCACCATGCACAAAACTCAAGTCCAAATGGATCAAAGACCTCAAGGTAAAGCCAGCCACACTGAACCTTACAGAAGAGAAAGTGGGAAGTACACTTGAACACATTAGCACAGGGAACCACTTCCTAAATATAACCCCAGCAGAACAGACACTGAGAGAAACAATTAATAAATGGGACCTCCTGAAACTGAGAAGATTCTGTAAGGCAAAGGACATGGTCAACAAGACAAAACGACAGCCTACAGAATGGGAAAAGATCTTCACTAACCCCACATCAGACAGAGGTCTGATCTCCAAAATATGCAAAGAACTCAAGAAATTGGTCATCAAAAGACTAAATAATCCAATAAAAAATGGAGTACAAACCAAATATGAGTGAGTATATCCCATGTTCCTCTTTTTGGGTCTGGCTTACCTCACTCAGGATAGTGTTTTGGAAGGAGGTGGGAGGTCCTTGGACTTCCCACAAGGCAGGGAACCCGGACTGCTCTTTGGGCTGATGAGGGAGGGGACTTGATTGTGGGAGGGGGAGGGATATGGGAGGCTGTGGAGGAGAGGAGGCAGAAATCTTTAATAAATAAATAAATAAATAAATAAATAAATAAATAAATAAATAAAATGGAGTACAGACCTAAACAGAAAACTCTCAACAGAGGAATCTAAAATGGCTGAAAGACACTTAAGGAAATGTTCAACATCCTTAGTCATCAGAGAAATGCAAATCAAAACAACTCTGAGATTCCATCTTACACCTGTAAGAATGGCCAAGATCAAAAACACTGATGGCAACTTATGCTGGAGAGGTTGTGGGGAAAAGGAAACACTTCTGCATTGCTGGTGGGAATGCAAGCTGGTGCAACCCCTTTGGATGTCAGTGTGGCAATTTCTCAGAAAATTAGGAAACAAGACCCAGTAATACCACTTTTGGGTATATATGTTAAATCATGCTACAAGGACATGTGCTCAACTATGTTCCCTTTTCTCTTACAGATCTCTCTCAGATAAAAAAGCAGCTAGATTCCTTTTCTACTAACCCTTTTGCTTACCCATTTTATCTCTTAATCAGTACCAGATATTAGAAAAGAGTTAAGAAAGGTTGAGGAGGGTCCCCAAACCCCAAACTCTTATACAAAAATTGGTGAAAATGGCCTTTAAAGTTTTTAATGCCCGAGAGAAATCAGCTGAGTCTTTCTGCACCAGATACTAGGAAAGAGTTAAGAAAGGTTGAGGAGAGTCCCCAAACCCCTATATGGGAATTGGTGAAAATGGGCTTTAAAGTGTTTTTTTGTTTGTTTGTTTGTTTTGGTTTGGTTTTTTTTTTTTTTTGTTTTTTGAGACAGGGTTTCTCTGTAGCTTTTGAGCCTGTCCTGGAACTAGCTCTTGTAGACCAGGCTGGCCTCGAACTCACAGAGATCCGCCTGCCTCTGCCTCCCAAGTGCTGGGATTAAAGGCGTGCGCCACCACCGCCCGGCGCCTTTAAAGTTTTTAATGCTCACGAAACTGAGTCTTCCTGACAGACAAAGCTACAACAATCTACAGGCCCAGGCCTTAGCAGCTGCCCTAAGGTCACAGGACGGGGGACAAGGGAAGCCAAACACAAGGCTCTACCCTGATAGAGCCCAGCCTAAGTCAACCTCACAGACAAACTGTTTCAAGTGTGGCCTAAGTGGTCACATGGCATGATATTGCACTATGCCTCCTCCGAGGTTATGCCTTATCTGCCAGCAACCTGGACACTGGAAACCACAATGCCCCCATGCAGGTTTGTCCTCTATGCCACACCACAGAGGTCCAGCATCACCATCAGCAAGTGAAACTGTGCCAGCCAGCCCTCGAGCTTCTCAGCCTTGGTTGGTTTATCCTGTAACTCTATCCAAGCCTAAGGTAAAGCTGCAGGTAGTAGGTAAATCCATTACTTTTATTCTCACTTGGGGCTTATGTTCCCCTCACCAATTTCAGTTAGGGTAGATGGTACCTGTTCCTCCCCACTTAAAACTTTGCCACTGCCCTGCATTCCTGCAGGACAATTTTTCTCTCATTCTTTCTTAGGTGTTTGCCCAGCACCTTTACTGGGTGGAGATATCCTTAGCAGCTTCCCCAAAGCTTTGTTCTGCTTCTTGGAGCCCCTTTTTTACCCCACCCATCCCTGAGATCATATTTTACAGGTTCAGTTCTGCCAGACGTGTGCCTGGGCCAACCCACAAGGGGCTCTCCACAAACACCAGCTTCATGGACACCAACCAGGCGAAGATTGGAAGGTTAATTTCACTTATATGCCTACTCATAAAAAACTCCGTTATCTCTTAACACTTGTGGACACTTTTACAAGATAGATATAAGCATTTCCGTTCTCCAGGGAAACAGCAGATGTAGTGGCTCAGGTACTCCTGGACCACATCATTCTTTGGTTTGGTTTCCCATGAACCATCCAGACGGACAAGGATGGACTAACTCATTAAACAACAACTTGATGAAGGAAGGTCATTGGTTAATTAATAAAGAAACTGCTTGGCCTGATAGGTTAGAACATAGGTGGGTGGAGTAAACAGAACAGAATGCTGGGGGGAAGAGGAAGTGAGCTCAGACACTATGTGTCTCCTCTCTAGGGCAGACGTGATGAAGCAAGCTGCCGGGTCAGACATGCTGAATCTTTCCCTGTAAGACTGGTGCTACACAGATTACTAAATATGGGCTAGGCAAGATTGTGAGAATTAGCCATTAAGAGGCTAGAACTAATGGGCCAAGCAGTGTTTATATGAATACAGTTTGTGTGTTGTTATTTCAGGGCATAAGCTAGCCAGGTGGCCAGTAGCTGGGCGGCAGGAACGCAGCCCGCAGCTCCATCAACAACAACTAACCAGACTCTCTATTGAACTCAGGTCTCTCGAACCTCAATGGACAGGACCTCACACACTAATCCTCACCACCCCCTTGGCTGCCAAGCTCTTGGGACACCCATGTTGGTACCATCTCTCCAGGCTCAAGCGGGTGCGTACTCAAGACACGTGGTCTGTCCAGCAGACAGGACCTTCCACCCTCCAGTTTTCCAGGATGCCACAATAAAGGGCCTACCTGCTCCTCATTCTGGCGCACTCATCTTTGGTGATAACAGTTTTTTTTTCCCTAGACACCTGCCTTCTCACCTCCCCCAAGGAACAGATTCCTGCCTTCTCTGGGATGACAGTTCATGGGATGCCTCTCCAGCCACACCTCTCGCTGAACATGGACACCTTGCTCTCACCTTCCCCACATTGCCCCATGCCTGCAGGAAGTATCCAGATTTGAGTCTATCTCCTTTTTTCCCAAAGAGAGCCTAAATGTTTGTCATAATTATCACTTCAATGTCCTGTCATCCCTATATCTAAAGAGTCTGGAATGCTAAGTTGGGAGCATAGGCCCAGGCACCTCGCATCTATCCCAGCCCCCAAGCCTGAGAGTTATATTGGTCTGGGCTCCAAATCCCAGCAGACCAGGTCCTGACCCTGAGAGTTATATTGGTCTGGACTCCAAATCCCAGCAGGTCAGGTCCTGACCCCTCCCTGGTGGGGGGGGGAGGGTCAGGACCACTCCTACAGTATTTAAATGAACTCCCAAAAGAGGAACACTTGGTTTATTTTTCTTCCTCCTGCTGGTTGTGTTCATGGCCTCCTGGTTCCCCCTTGGGGCCACCCAAGAGTGCAGAACTCCCATTAAACCTGGATATTTCTTTTTTAAAAAGAAAATATGTATTTATTTATTATGTATACAATATTCTGTCTGTGTGTATGCCTGCACCAGACCTCATTACAGATGGTTGTGAGCCACCATGTGGTGCTGGGAATTGAACTCAGGACCTTTGGAAGAGCAGGCAATGTTCTTTAGCTCTGAGCCATCTCTCCAGCCCAAACC
This sequence comes from Alexandromys fortis, assembly GCF_014885135.2. Classification (NCBI taxonomy): domain Eukaryota; kingdom Metazoa; phylum Chordata; class Mammalia; order Rodentia; family Cricetidae; genus Alexandromys; species Alexandromys fortis. The sequence continues at coordinate 261,801 of NW_026068221.1, forward strand.
TGGATATATCTTAATTTGGCTTGTTTTGATTTGGCTTGATTAGGATTTTGCATTGGCAGAGAGCTCGTGTTAGGAAAAATTCCCAAAAATATATATGACACTTATTAAAAGTAATTAAAAATATTCAAAAATATTATTGCTTCACTGTCTTAAATCTTCCAATATCTTCCCATTGATTGTAGGAAAAACTCCAAAGTATATTCATTTTATGTGTATGGATGTTTTGCCTGCATATATGTTTGTACACCCCCTGTGTACCTTGTGCCCAGCAAAGATGTCAGATCTGGTACTGAAATTATAGATGGTTGTGAGCCACCATGTGGGTGCTGGGAATTGAATTCGGGTCCTCTGGAAGAATAACTGGTGGTTTTTAACCACTGAGAAATCTCTCCAGCATTTCAAAATACCCTTTTTAAAGGTTTATCTTGGCTCACAGTTCCAGGAGACATGATCTATCATGCAGAAAAGGCAGGAAAGATCTGGCCACATTGCATCCACAATCAGGAAGCAGAGACCAGTGACTCCAAACTCAAAATTCTTTTTTTAAAGATATTTATTTATTATGTATACAATGTTCTGTCTGTGTGTATGCCTGCAGGCCAGAAGAGGGCAGCAAACCCCATTACAGATGGTTGTGAGCCACCATGTGGTTGCTGGGAATTGAACTCAGGACCTTTGGAAGAGCAGGCAATGCTCTTAACCACTGAGCCCTATCTCCAGCCCCCAAACTCAAAATTCTTAACATAATACATTCCATTGGCTCTGGTACTTCATCAGTTAATTAGCTATTGAAGTGACTCTTTAAAGGGGGAGGGAGGGGTTAAAAGGTTTCCTGCTCTTCCAGAGCACCTGAGTTCTCAGCACCCACATCAGGGGACTGTGTAGGCATCCAGAGGCTTGGCTATCCTCTTCTGACCTCTACAGGCCCACAGCCACATGTGGCCTGCAGACACACAGACACACAAAGAAAAAATAGAAAATAAGGGCTGGAGCACTGGCTGTTCTTCCAGAGGACCTGAATTCAATTCTCAGCACCCACATGGTGGCTCACAACCAATCTGTAATTTCAGTACCAGATCTGACATCTTTGCTGGGCACAAGGTACACAGGTGGTGTACAGAGATCTGGTGCCCTCTTCTGGCATGTAGGCATGTATGCAGGCAGAATACTGTATACATAATAAGTAAATAAATCTTTAAAAAAAAAAAAACTAAGACATACCCTCATGTAGCCTCACACTCACTATGTAAGCAAGGATGATTTTGAACTTCTCATTATTCTTCTTTCATCTACTGAATGTTGGGATTGGAGACACATGCTGCCACAGCAGGCTTTAAAATGATTTCTTATTTTTCTCTTTTTCTCCCAAGCGATTATTTTGCCAGCATTATCTGAGATGCTCAGTTCTGGGAAAAAGCTACAATGGACTTTCAATAAAATTTGTTCTTGAGCCACTGAGATGGCTGAGCTTACTGTCAAACTTGACGACATGAGTTCAATCCCTGGGACCTACATAGTGGAAGAAGAGAAATGAATTTTGTGTTCTTTGATCTACACTCACATACATACACACACTGTAAATGGAGACTGCACTTTCACTTTCCCACCGCCTAGATTTGAATAATCACACAGAAACTATATTAATTACAACACTGTTTGGCCAATGGCACAGGCATATTCTTAGCTAGCTCTTACACTGTAAATTACCCCATTTTGATTAATCTATGTATCGCCACAAGGTTGTGGCTTACCTGTAATGTTCTGGCATCTTTCTCCTTCAGCAGTTACATGGCATCTGACTGACTCCATCTTCTTTCTCCCTGCATTCAGTTTAGTTTTCCCGCCTAGGTATATTCTGCCCTGCCATAGTCCAAAGCAGCTTCCTTATTAACCAATGGTAATAAAACATATTCATAGCATACAGAGGAGAATCCCATCTCTCTCTCTCTCTCTCTCTCTCTCTCTCTCTCTCTCTCTCTCTCTC
>NW_026068221.1:264510-301838 GCF_014885135.2 Alexandromys fortis
TCCCGTTGTTTTTTTTTTTTTTTTTTTTTTTTTGGTTCCTGTCCTGGAACTAGCTCTTCTAGACCAGGCTGGCCTCGAACTCACAGAGATCCGCCTGCCTCTGCCTCCCAAGTGCTGGGATTAAAGGCGTGCGCCACCACCACCTAGCTTCTAATTGGCTCTTACATCTTAACTTTTACATCTTAATTTAATCCATCTCCATTAATCTGTGTATCACCATGTGGCAGTAGCTTACCGGGTAAAGTTTTCAGAGTCTGTCTCAAGCAGAGGATCCATGGCATCTCCTCACTTTACCTTCCTCCTCCCAGCATTCAGTCCAATTCTGCCCGCCTACCTAAGTTCTGCCCAACCAACAGGCCAAGGCAGTTTCTTTATTCATTAACCTATAAAAGAAACACATAGACAGAAGGACCTCCCATACCACTCTATATCTAAAAATAAGGTAGAGAATGATATGGAAAGATAATGTCAATCTCTGGCCTCCATCTGTGTACACAGGCGAGGGTATGTGTAGTGTGCATGCACACACACACAAAGTTGGGCTGATAATATAGCTAATGTAATGATGTAACAATTCTAATGATTGTTAGAATGCTTGGCTAGTATACAGAAAGTTCTGGGTTCCATCTCCAGCACCATATGAGCCCAGTTTTCATTTGTGAGTTTTTAAAAATTATTATTAATAGTAGTGATGATGATAGTAGTAGGTCTGTGTCTGTGTGCATGTGTGACATAGAGTGCAGGTACATGTGCCATGATGTCTTAGTGTTCTGTTGCTGTCAAGAGACACCATGGCCAAGGCAACTCTTATAAAAGGAAACATTTAACTGGGGGCTTGCTTACAGTTTCAGAGGTTTAGTCCATTATCATTATGGCAAGAAGCATGGTAGCACACCGGCAGACATGGTGCTGGAAAAGTAGCTGAGAGTTCTCCATCAGGATCTGCAGATAGCAGGAAGGAGACTCTGGGCTTGGAATGGGCTTTTTAAAACCTCAAATCCCATCCACAATGAAACACACATTTCCTCCAACAAGGCCACATCTCCTAATCCTTTTAAATAGCGTCATTCCCTGATTACCAAATATTCAAATCTATGAGCCTATGGAGGCAATTCTCATTCAAACCTCCGCACATGGCATGTGTGTGAAGTTTTGAGGACAACGTTTGATAGTCTATTCTCTCCTTCCACCATTTAAGTCCTGGGGATCAAATTCAGGTCATTAGGACTGGTGACAAGCACTCCTAATTTTCCCTGCTGGGTCATCTCAGCAGACCTTATTTGGGCTTTTGGGCTCATATTTCAGAACCTTGGTTTGCCATATCCTATTGTCCCTTCTATACATTTCTGTACAGCAGACTGCATGATTATGCTGCATAGGCTTTACATCTGTGAGACTGATTTTTTTGCAAGATGTAGGTTTATATATACAAGTCTATTTTTAAGCAGTCCAAACACGAATTGTTCACGTGTTCAAATGGTGCTCATTGATTAAGGTGCTAAGGAACCAACTACCAATCAAACTGCTTCAGCTTTCTTATGAATCAAAAGAGCAATTCAATTCCTTTATCACAGGAGCTGTCTTTTTGGTCCTGGGTATAGTAGTCAGTTCTGCTTTACTCATCCTCAGTGAGGCTTCCTATAACCAGAGTAACTAACCTAACCCCTTCGAATATTCTTTTTTTTTAAAGATTTACTTATTATGTATACAGTGTTCTGCCTGCATGTATGCCTGCAAACCACAAGAGGGCACTAGATCTCAGTACAGATGGCTGTGAGTCACCATGTGGTTGCTGGGAATTGAACTCAGGACCTCTGGAAGAGCAGCCAGTGCTCTTAACCTCTGAGCCATCTCTCCAGTCCCCCTTTGGATATTCCTATCTGTTCTTTAGAGGTCCCACTTTTTGTTAGGTGACAAGAGTTGGACACCATCTTGAAAGTACTGACTGTTTTAAAAAGCTAATTAGGAGCACAGCACTAATCTGGATGTGCTTGATTTGGCATGTGATCTTTGTAAGCATTTAAATGAACTGTCTAAATCGGGGCTTGGATATATTCAGCACATCTGTAGTCCTTCCTATGTTGTCCTTTTCCTAACTCAAGCAATAGCAACCTACAGTCTTAGAAATCTTATTGGTACTATCTATGGTTTTCTTTATGTATTTTTAGCCTCTTTTTTTCTATGCCTTTGGAGATGTTCCTTTTAGTTCATACCTGTTGGCATTTTGAGAATATGGCAATCTGGGACTTTTTGTTTTGTTTTTCAAGAGAGAGGTTCTCTGCATATCCTTGGCTGTTCTGAACCTTGCTCTGAAAACCGTAGGTTGACCTCAAACTCACAGAGCTCCACTTCCCTCTTCCTCTCTCCCTCAAACTGCTGGAATAAAAGGCATGGGCCACCATTGCCTGGCTGGGTAATATAGTAATCTGCTTTTTTTTTTTACTTTAATAAAATGCCTCTAGCAGGCTAACTCTATAAATGTATATAAAGACGTATATAAAGATTTAAAGGGAGTGTTCAAACACATTGGCTGTGGCAAGGGCTCCCCTAGAAGCTTTGTCACTTCATGGCAGCTGTCAAAAATGGGAGCATGGATGGGGTGAAGAGATCAAAATGCCAAATAAGAAGACAAACAGCAATCCAGGTCAGGTTTGTTCTAGTAGTTCAGTCTCTGAGGATCAGTAAGTAGCCTGTGAATGGTACCTTAACCCTACCCAAGGTCAACTTCATCAAAGACTTAATGGCCTGCCCTCAGGTCCTACCTCTTATTTTTTCCCACAAGAGGGCGCCAGAGCTCAGGATGGCTGGCTGCAAGCCACGGTGCATTCAGCGGGAATCGAACTCGGATCCTCTGGCAGGAAGGGCGATTGGGCCACGAACCGCTGAGCCATCTCTCCGGACATACCTCTATTTTTTATGAGTGTTTTGTCTACATGTATGTCTATTTATCACATGCATGCCTGGTGCCCACAAAGGCTAGAGGAAGGAGCTGGATGCCCTGGAGCTGGGGTTACAAACAGTTGTAAATCACCCTGTGGGTGCTGGGAACTGAACCCTGGGAAGAGCAGCAAATGCTCTTACCACTGAGCCTTAAGGTCCCAGTTCTTAAATTGCCCTTCCATTACCACCACACTGGGCCAAGCTTTCAGTACCTGAATGCATGCTGAATACTATCTAACCCATACACTTGAGATGGTTAATCTGAATACCCGTATGCTTACACAGACGAAAGATGTAAAATATGAGACATTGCTCCACCAACCTTTGATTCTATTATGTGCCAATAAACATAGGCCTGAAGGAAGTTCTAAGGGAACTGTGCCAGGAATAACTGCTCCCTAGGCCAAGATTGTTTCAGTAGTATATCAGAGGAAAGTTTGGTATTGTGATTCTTATTTTTTGTTTTGTTTAAAGAAAGGGCTATTAATTGTTTCCTGTAAAGACTTTCCATGGGTTGACTTGTTACATTTTAGACTTCAAACTCCTTATAAAGATGCTTGTTCTCATTTTGAAGTCCTGGTTTCCCTTCTACCATTGCTAATATTAGTTGATGGACTCGGCAGTGGATTTTAGACAGAACACTTAGGGCCTCTAAGACAATGGATCAGGCTCCAGTCAGTGTCTGGGCAGACAAGGCAACAGCAGAGCATCCACATTAGAGCAGCCTGGCCTTTGTTATTACATATTAGACTTCTAAGATTCATTTTAGATTTTCCTGTCACATTTACTAAGTTAAGCCTTTTATTTCACAGTTCAGTCTCGAGTTTTCTAATGTAAACATATCTGAAATCAAGGTTTGGAATTTCAGGACTAACAGTATTCCACTTTTAATCAAGGCGTGAAAGCACATTCCTGAGACTGCCAAACTCCCAGTGGTTGCTCATAATTACTAGAAGCAGGGGCATGTCATGCGTTTTCTTCCCCATTATCTTGTATCTAGTGGTGCTTAACTCAGCAACGGTGCCAAAGCATAGTGTATGCAGCTGGCAGAACCTTCCTCATTGTATTCACTGATTACGTGGCAAGATTGGAAGGGAAGACATGTAACTTTGTAAATACATACAATGAGAATACTGCTACTAAGTGAGAAACCAGAAGGAATAACGATATAACACAATATTTTAAGAATGGAGAATTAATTCTAGGCATAATAGTACATGTCTTTAATTCCAGCTCTTGGGAGGCATAAGCAGGAGGATCTCTTTGAATTTGAGGCCAGTCTCGTCTATCTAGTGAGTTCCAGGACAGCCAAGACAAAGAGAAATTCTCTCAAAAGACAAAAATAGAAAAACAAAGAGCAAATAAAAATAAAGAACACTCTATGCCACTTGTTTTACTTTAACACATATAAAAGGTATGTGTGTCAGATACCTGAGAGCTTGAACTCTGCTCAACATGAAAATGGCATTATTTTTAGTAGTACTACTGCACCAAGCAAAGTTATATGAAATCAACTTGGTTCTTTCAGGTCTCAACTATTTGTTAGAAAATAATAAAGGTCCATAAACATTTCCTATCACCCTTATTGCACTGTTTCTTTTTTCAACTTCTTAGAATTATTTTCATGTGCATGAAGACCTGCCTGGATGTCTGTATGTGTAGCATATGTGACTGGTGCACTAGAAGTCAGAAGACGGCCTTGGGGGAGGGTTGTGAACCATAAGGGTAATGAGAATTGAACCCAAGTCCTCTGCAAGCGCAATGTGTGGGACTGGAGAGATGGCTCAGAGGTTAAGAGCACTGGCTGCTCTTCCAGAGGTCCTGAGTTCAATTCCCAGCAACCACATGGCGGCTCACAGCCATCTATCTGTAAAGAGATCTGGTGCCCTCTTCTGCTCTGTGGGCATACATGGAGGCAGAATGTTGTATACACAATAAATAAATCTTTAAAAAAAAAGAGAGCACAATGTGCTCTCTAAACCACCTAGCAATCTCTCCACTCCCATGCGGATTCCTAATGGGGCTTACTACACCAAAATCTTTATGCCTATGAAGAAATGCTAGAGGTATATATTTGCCCAGATTCATGGATTAGTATTAAGCAGTTTTCCTTTAGGTCTACACTCCAGTCTATGAGGGGAATTCACTCTAAGCTCTTCTCTCAGGGCCCTAGGTATTAGCTAAGATTTTCCTCTTCTAATCATATCTGAAAGTACTCTCTTCTCAAAAACTTCAGGGACCTCTAGAAGAGACGTAACTACATTTCTGTCTTGAAATGCGCCCACATGAAATCTGAGTTGCAGATAAAAACCCAAAATAGAAAGCCTTTCCATCACAAGTTGATCTTGCAGAGTTTTTATTTCAGTGACCGAAAGAATGCAGTTAATGAATTTATGACTAACATCAGGCATGCACGTCTACCTAAAACTTTTGTTTTTGACTGGCCTAAATTGTTATCATTTTTTAGGCACATCTGTGAATGTTCTGTATCCTGCTATACAGAATAAATTAACTTCCTCCTGAGCCAGTCTGGTAGTAAGAATTATGCTCAGGAGCTAGAGTCCTTTTTAACTAACTAAAGCCCTCTGGATTCTCAGGCTGCTACTACCTTGAGATCGTGTTTACATTCAGGATTGAAGTAAACCACGGTATGGGGAGAAAGACAACCTAAAAGGCTGGATTGTATGAACACCCCCCAGAGAATTGTTTTCAGCTCTGATAGTCAAACTTGAACGATAAGAAAGCTTGCTGTTAACAGTGCCAGGTTGTTTCCTCACTGCTGCTCTTTCTGATGCAAAGGGCTCCTTTAAAAAATCAGAAATGAATCCATACAAATTGAGAGTTACCCTATGTGGTCCCACTATCAAATTATAGAAAGCACTTCCACTATCAAAATTATATAAAGCAGTTAAGGGACCTTGAGAAAGCAGAGTCCCATATACAGTAAAACGCATCTTGTAATTTCATTTATCTCTCAATTATTTTCACAGACTAGCTTTAAAAAACACAACCAAATACACATGACTCTCAACTCCCATACATAAAAATTGGTCTTTGTTCAATCTCAGGTGACAAGATGTCCCAAGAAACTTGGGAGCCAACCCCCCCCCCCCATAACCATTTCTTCAGTTATCCCATCAACAGCTTTTGTTTCTTGAACTACTTTTCCACAGAGGTAATGCTGAGATCAGTCAGAAAGGCTTTCTGAGAAGACCGGCTTGGACTTCTGGGTCTGTTCCAGTCGATTTAAGATGAATTGGCTTGTATCAATGAAGCGCTCAACACAGTTCACAAAACAGGCCTCAGCCCGACTGTCCAACTTTGGCCCAGGTTTATCCATGCACTTCTCCTGTTCAGAATAAGACACAGAATCACAAAGGGCATTTACAAATAAGCCTTTTGCTTGCTCAAATAATTTCATCTAAATTATCTTATTTGCTAATTTGGACCCCAATTTTTCTCTTACCTGTGACACCTAGATTTAAAATCGTATAGTATGTGTATATCTATACAATGTGTGATGTAACTAAAAAAAAGACTGTGAGGAAAGAAATTGTGAGGGAGGCAAGAAAAACACATGAAAAGAACAGATATGATGAAGCCCATGACTTTTTAAGCAAAAAATAAATATAAAAAATTTCACATTTGGCATCTTACCAATTGGACACAAACTTCTATTACATTTTTCAACAAGCCAATGGAAAACACCATTCTCCATCCTCATTTTTACCAGTGGAATCTCTGGCAGTGTTTGCTCAAAAGTCAAGGAGCCAGAATATGGCACATCTTGAATATAACAGACTGAGAAAAATGGCAAGCAAAATAACCTTTTCCAGATGGTGGCACACACCTTATCTCAGCAGCTGGGAGGCAGAGACATCTCTGAGTTTGATGCCAGCCAGGGCTACACAGAGAAACCCTGTCTGGAAAAAATAAAACAACAACAGAAACTACTTAGGTGCCCTAAAACCAATCAACAAAGAAAATATATGAATGAACATTTTTTAGCCTTGTTTATTTAAGACAGAGTAGTTTGTCTTTTGAGACAGGGTCCCAAGCTGGCCTGGAACTTGAGATGCTTTGTTTTTCATCTTTGCTTCCCAAGTTCTGGGACTGTACCATCTACCCAACACGCATCAAAGGCTCTTGAATCCCCTCGGGAGGAGTGAAAAACTAGAGTTTTGTAAAGGCCCTATAGTTCACAGATTTAAAAAAAAAACACTGACAATGGGCGGTGGTGGTGCACGCCTTTAATCCCAGCACTCGGGAGGCAGAGGCAGGCGGATCTCTGTGAGTTCGAGACCAGCCTGGTCTACAGAGCTAGTTCCATGACAGGCTCCAAAGCTACAGAGAAACCCTGTCTCAAAAAAAAAAGAAAAGAAAAGAGAAAAACATGGACAATTTCATACATATGATACCCATGTATATAATTTGACCATATTTCCCCATTACCCTCTCAACCCCCTCTACTTCCCAACTCCTCATTCCCAACAAGTCCTCTTCCTACTATATACCCTTCTTTAGGATCCACTAGATTTTGGGTTGCCTGCAAGAGCATATAAGGTTCTTCTACTGGAGCATGAGAACTTCAGGGACTACATCATTTATTGAAGAAAAATGAATTCTCCTCTCCTGGTTCATTTTTCTTAAAGCAGTTATTAACCACACCACTTCCCACCCAAACCTAAGGCATCAGAGACTTTTTTTAAAAAAAGAAAAAGCTGGGCATAGTGGTGCACGCCTTTAATCCCAGCACTCGAGAGGCATAGACTTGATCTCTGAGTTCGAGGCCAGCCTGGTCTACAAAGTGAGTTCCAGGACAGCCAATGCGGTTACACAGAGAAACCTTGTCTCTATCTTGGTGGCAAATACCTTTAATTCTACCAACCAGGAGGCAGAAGCAGAACGATCTCTATAAATTCCAGGCCAGCCAGGAGTGAATAGCAAAGCCCTGTCTTAAAAGAAACAATTTAAAAACCGAAGCAAAAAAAAAGCTGGAGGAGGCAGGAAGCCCATTTTGAAGGTCATTTTCGGCTATTCTCAGCTATCCATTCAGTATGAGACTAGCTTGGAATACATGAAAACTTGTCTCAAGAAAAAAAAAAAGAAAACAAAGAATTGAAGCCCTCTGATCCAAGGCAAACCAGAATTAATCCAGTATTTCTAAAGAGCATAGTCCAGCAACACATAAGTTTACAGGACCAAGCAAATCAATGCATTATAGTTAGAAGCTTTTAGAGTAAATTTCCTTCATGCTTTATACACAAGACTTAGAGTCTCTCTAATTCCAAAGAATTTCCCTGGCCTCTAAATTCTTTAAGTTTTTATATCACAGGAGGGCAGTGTGCTTGTCCTTGGCAACCAGAACGCTTTGATCTCAGCTACAAACGAATGCCTTCTGCCCCTCTGCCAAAGTCCCCTCACCGAGCCGATTCAATTTCTCAACCTTCAGACCTTAATGTCTTAGTATTACACAACTCACAGTGAAGGCAAATAAATGTGTATGCTGGGAGAGATTATGCCGCTTTCATACTTAATGAGCTAGAGCCGCTTTTCTTTTCATCAGGAGGGGTTATGACTGGGTAACCCAGGCAAATTCCCGAGGAGTCCAGAAATAACTGTCAGGGACTCTCTGGGATTCGGGCTCCCTAAAATTCCAGGACTGGGGCTTTGATTAGTCTTAGTGGCCGGCACCACTGCCTCAACCTCAGGTGCCTCTAACACCTCCGAGTGCTGGGTGGGACAGCAGTGTAATCCCGTGACTCCCAACCCTTTGCACCTACGGTCTCCCAAAGTAGTCACCCTGGTCCCTTCCGACCTGGCCTAAGGAAACCAGAGTGCAGTCCGGACCACCAACTCTGGAGTTCCCGACAACCCAGCAAGTCCCGTGGGGGCAAGGACACAGGGAAAAGTAGGCACAGCGTCCAGATCCGAGCCCGGGGATCCTCACCCAGCAAAGTTCCGTCATCTGGTGCACCAGCTGCTGGAAGCGCTGTTTCTGCGTCTCCACCTCGATGAAATGCTGCAACTGCGGGTCCACGGTGCCCAAACCCGCGCCCGAAGACGACGACGAGGAGTCCATCCCGGCGCGACCACGCGGGCCGAAGCGAGCACTGAACCGACTCGCCGACCTTCACGTGTCTGGGTGACGGAACCGGAACCACAACCTCCCCCGCCCCACGCCCTCCCGCGCGCGCACCGCCCCGCCACGCCCCGCCCTCTCCCGCCTCAGGGACCGCCCTGTGAGCGCACTGCGTCTGCGCAGGGCAGGCGGCCAGGCCGGTCCGGGAGGATTACCGCGACGCGCTGGCTCCACGGGCAGGATCCGCTCCCCGCCACACCCCAGCCGCAGCGCTCGGCTGTGGCCTGGAGCGCCGTGGGAGCGGATAGCCGAAAAGAAAAGAGCAGTGTAGAGGAAACGAGGAAATTACTTCACACCACGTGGTCCAGCGAAGGGCCGGCCCTAAAACTCCGCCCTGCCCGCTTCCAAATTGGCCCGCGCTTTCTCAGCCTTGGCTTTTCCCCCCAGCAGAACTCTTCTGGGAATAAACTGGCTGTCTTGGGCACCTGGGTCCAGTTCTGTGATGGGGTTTTCGTCTTGATGTAGGGAAATGAGGCGCTGGCTGAGTTTGTCCCTAACGCTAAGATTCGGTCAAATGATAATCGTATGTCCACTGTGTGCCAAGCACCGGGGAAGGCTTGTGCGTTCGTCTACAATTAAGAGGCAGGCTTTAATAAGAGAGAGAAGTGGGGAGGGGGAGGGAAAGGGGAGACGGAGGTGGGGAAGAGACAGAAATATTTAATAAATAAATAAATAAAAATAAAATAAAAAAAGAAAGAAAAGCTAAAAAAAAATAAGAGAGAGAAGTGAAATGTGTCGAATTCTAGATTAGGAATACGCCGCGCTAATAATACGGTTTTCTGTAATTCTCAAACAGAGAGCTTCAGGGCGGCTGTGTAATGAATTAAAATAGGAGATACCTTCACTCTTTCTAGTAATTTTATTTTATCAAAACAACCCCCCCCCCCATTTAATGGCACCATTCCAGTCTGTCCTGCCTCCAAACTCTTAACACTTACCCAACAAGCTGTTAGACAACTAGTGGAGCTATTTACATCTTTCCCTCCCCCAGAATGTTCCCATCCCAAATCCAGTCTGTTAGGAGTCTTGAAGTTATGGGCAATACCAGGTACAGAAATCCCTTGGCCTTTGCTCAGAAGCGTTATGCCAGGGACTGGAAGAAGAAAGGCGTTCCTAGATGTCTAGGGGCCTTTATGCATTCAGTAGGAACATGGAAGGCTAGAGCTCCGGAGCCTGGGAGCCCTCAGAAAAAGTGGAATTGGGGCTTGAAGGAGAGAGGAGGAGATCCACGAAGCTTATCAGCCAGTTCAGGATTCTTCATCCATGACATCTAGAATGTTACTCAAGAGAACTTTGAAACTAGGACGTTCATCTGCTTTCTAAAACCAAAGAAAACAGACAGTGTTACAGTGTAGAATCCAGAATCCCCAAGGAACCCGTATTAATCACAAAGCATTAAGCTGGATTAAGCATATCCTAAATACCTAACTGCATACCTTCTTGCTACCACGAAAAGCAGAAAAATAAAAAAGCAGGTCTCCAAAATGTGCTTGTATGCTTCTCATCTCAAGTTAGTTTTCATAATTTACTTTTATGTGCATTGGTGTTTTGCCTGCACGTATGTCTGTGTGAAAGTGTCAGATCCCTTGGAACTGGAGTTATAGACAGTTTGAGTTGCCATGTGGGTGCTGGGAATTTTACCTGGGTTCTCTGAAAGAGCAGCCAGTGCTCTTAACCACTGAGGCATCTCTCCAACCCATCCCTTGCATCTCTTTACAGAAATCAGACATAGACTTCCCATCCCCACTTCCACCTGGTTGTTATACAAACAGTTCTAGGATTGCTCTTTATTTGCTTGTTTTCCAGACAGGGTTTTTCTGTGTAGTCCAGGATATCCTGGAACTTACTCTGTAGCTCAAGTTGACCTCAAACTCACAGGGATCCTCCTGCCTCTGTCTCCTGAGAGCTTGGATTAAAGGGGTGCACCAGCAACCACCACTGATCAAAACTGTGGACACATTCATTGCAAATTTATACACACTATCTCATTATTTCAGAGCTTGGAATGAAGATGGCTATTGAGTATACTTCACTGGTTGACAGAACAGAATTCCTACAGGCAAGGAAAATGTTTAGTTTCCAAATGTACTTCCTGTTCTCGCCAAGCTAAATGGACAAAAGACTTAACTTTGCAAAGGCCTGAAATGGACCCTGAACAACCAAGGGCTTTTGTTAGTCTGACTTTAAGATTACAGCTCTTTTGGAGATCCATGGTCAGATTAAACGCTGGAAAGAGACCAAGTTGGCCTCAAACTCACAGAGATCCTTTTACCTCTGCCTCCCAAGTGCTGGGATTAAAGGCACGTGCCACCACACCTGGTTAAGATTTGGTCTTTTTTAAAAAAGAAAATTTGTTTTAGTTTTTTGTTGTTTATTTTGAGATAGGATGTCACTCTATGTCTCAGGCTGCCCTAGAAGGCAATATATAGCCCAGGCTAGCCTAAAATCATGGAAAACCTTTCACCCTCAGATTCCTGAGTGTTGGGACTACTTTAACCTTCTTGCCTGGAAGTATTTGATAATTCAGGAAGGATTCATGACAGAGTGGCTTCAGTCTGTCAGAACCAAAGGGCCATCAATTTCTTAGTATTCAAATCATGGTTTTCAGAAATAGACAAGTATCAGAAGTTCTGGGAAACACAAAAGGCTCGATGAATTCCACCGCAGATGTACTTAGCCAGACTTCCTGGAAAAGAAGCCCAGTAATTTCTGTTTTTGAAAATGCCTTAAGAGGCTGGACATGGTGGCACATGCCTTTAATCCTGACACTTGGGAGGAAAAGATAGGTGGATCTCTGTGAGTTCAAGAATGGTCTGGTCTACATAGTGAGTTCCAGGACAGCCAGGGCTATGTAGAGAGACTCAATCTCAAAAAAAATCTTTAAAAAATCTTTAGGAGTAGGGCATAAAAGTATATGCCTGTGACCTCAGTGTCTGGATGGTAGAGGCAGGAGAACCAGAAGTTGAAAGTCAACCTTGGCTACATAATGAGTCTGAAGCCAGCCTGACAATTCGAAACCTTGTCTCAAACAAACCTCTGAACCACACACCTGGCTTGTGAGATGCTGGAGACCAAAGGAAAGCTTCATTCATGCTAAGTAAACACTCTACCAATTGAGGCACATTCCCCAACCCCAGCAAAGCATTTTTAGAATAGTGAAACCTGATCCTTATTTCTAAAATACTACAAGTGCACCCCCTCCAAATCTATAAGATATCATTTTTTAAAAATGACCTAGAAAGTTGTCACAGGCATTTAGAGCACCGAGTGCTCTTCCAGTGGACCCAAGCTTGATTCCCAGCACCTACATGGTGGCTCCCAACTGTCCATAACTCCAGTTCCAGGACATCTGATGCCCTCCTCTGGCTTCTATGGGTACCAGGCATGAATGTGGTACATAGACATACATACAAGCAAAACACAATACATGTAAAATAATAATTTAAAAATATTTTAGAATCAAAACCCAAAAATCAAAGCAGACAAACAAAAGCTATTTTAGGTCGTCCCTTCTGAGAGACAGGGTTTTTTTTAATGATTTATTTAGCTTAATTTTATGTGCATTGGTTTATTTATTTATCTTGTGGAACTGCATTTTCAGATAGTTGTGAGCTGCCATGTCGGTGCTGGGAATTGAACCTGGGTCCTCTGGAAGAACAGTCAGTGCTCTTAACAGCTGAGCCATCTCTCCAACTCTGAGACAGGGTTTTAAATGTCTCACTTAGACCCTCAACCAGAAAAGGTCGGCATCTAGTAAAGTAGAAGAAGGGTCAAAACTCCTAGGTGAGGCCCAGATGATGATTATAGAAACTGTAACCCCCACTGTCTCACCTGAGTGCCTTTTGGAAGACGGCATGGTCCTACAAACTTCCTGCTCTTAAAGCTGATATAGGTATTAGGGTGTGGTCTGCTCATGATACTCTAGCGAGGTTTAGGGTAGGCACAGAGAAGCCATCAGAAGACTGGGACACAGGGCAGAGCGAGAAAGCGTGTCTGTACCCAGGCGACAAGTGACCATGGAGAGAGGAGACTGGCCAGCTAACTGAGACATTAAGGGAAGAGTTTAAGCGGGGACACTACAACACTTACCTCATGCCAGCAACTGTACATGATGGTATATACCCTTTCTGATGCCAGATGAGGCCGGTAGAGGCGTAAGCCTTGAGCAATATGTTCTGCTGTCTCACTGTTAGTAAATCTCTCATATGGCATCTTCCCCAGGGAGTAAATTTCCCACATCAAAACCCCTAGAAGATAAAAAGGAGAAGTGTATTCAGTCTTGTTGGAATATTTGGGCCCTAATCCTTCTGGATGAACCCTAAAAATTAGAATAAGTCGATTTCCTCCTCTGTGAATTTTGCATCTTTTCAGACATCTGCCATGGTGCTGGCTGCACTCCGGCTATGGGGAGTTGCACTATGCTAGACCGTTAGTCACTCTAGAAGAGAGACTGGGACTTGTTTGTGTTGGTGGCTTCAGGGTCTGGCAGGGTGCCTGGTACATAATCAGTATTCAGAAGCCTTTGAATAATGAATGGTTTGTTTTCCGGGATATATTGTAAGTTCTAAGAAAACACAGATTATGTCCAGTTTGCTGTGGTTGTCCTCAGAAACCCCCGTGGTTCCTGACACATAAGAGGCACCCGAGGATCAGATAAATGATGACAAGAGTGCAAATTCGTACTGTCCTGTTATGTTCTTTTCTGAGCTATATAATCTATATTCTCTCTCCTCCCCCCCTCCAGTATGTGTGTGTGTGTGTGTGTGTACGTGCATGTGTATACATGCATACCCATGTACATCACAGCATACAGTGGAAGTCAGATAACAACTTTGGGTGTTGATCCACACCTTCCTTCTTGTTAGAGACAGGTCTCCCTTGCTGTTTTTCTGGTAGATTCTACAGGCTGTGTGGCCCATGCACTACTTGTGATTCTCTGGTCTCTGCCTCTCTGCTGCTAAGGGCATACTGGGATTACAGAAGCCTGTGCTCACTATTGCTTCCAAGTTTTATGTGGGTTATGGGGATCTGAAGTCAGGTTGCAAAACTTACATGAGAAGCAATTTGGTTTACCCACTGAGCCATCTCTGCACCTTGACCAATATGTTCATATCTACTTACCAAAAGCCCAAACATCAGATTTGCTGCTGAACTTGCTATACATAAGCACTTCTGGTGGAGACCACCGGACCGGAAATTTGGAGCCTACCGAGCTGGTGTATTCATCATCCAGGACATACCTGCAAGGGATTCGAGATTTGTGGCCATGAAGATTTAGACAGCTTGAAGTGTGCCTGAGTCTTCTCAGCACGTACAAACAGCTGCACAAACATTTACGGTCTTTCTCAAAAGTTTCTGCTAGCCAGCCATGGCATTCTCCAAATATTACTTTTAATAAAACCTCTGTTTTTATTTCTTTTTCTTTAGGAAAGTATTGATTTGCCTTGTATGTGGTTGAACCCGGAGCCTTGCATATGCTAGGAGAATACCCTATAGTGATATACACTTCTGGCCCTTTTTTGTATTTTCAAAAAAATGAGACAGTGTCTCACTAAATTACCCAAGCTGGCCTTGAATTTTTTTTTTTTTTTTTTGACACAGGTTTCACAGTGTAGCCTTGGCTGCCCTGGAACTCACTCTGTAGACCAGGCTGGCCTTGAACTCACAGAACCTCTGCCCCTGCCTCCAGAGTGCTGGGATTAAAGGTGTGCACCACCACCTGGCTAATTGTGAGCCACAAGCAGCCAGGGTTCTTATCCACTGAGCCACATCTCCAGCCACTTGAACTTTCAGTCATGACACGGCTTGAGCCTGCAGAGGAGCTGGGATTCCAGGCCTGCACCATCAGGCTCAGCTTCCATATTGACTTCTGATTTAGCTTTCCTGATCCACAGGGGTTACAAAGAATAAACAACAACAACAACAAAAAAAAACTAATAAGGACTTCTTTCCTTTTTTCTACTCCACCTTTTTCTTTTTTTCTGCATTTCTTCTTCCCCCTTTCTTTCATCCCGCAGTAGGCAATCATGGTTAGACCAAGAAAGGAGTCATGGAAGAAAGTCAGCAGATTTAATATCAGGACAAAATACCGGGGAAATAGAGAGATGAAGAGGAAGGGAGGATGCAGAGGAAAATGGGGAAAGGGAAGAGGGTTACAACAATAAAGGAAAGGATGAAGCTGGGCTGGTGGCGCATGCCTGAAATCCCAGGACTGCAGAGGTTGAGTCTGGTGGAGGCACAGAGGTCCTTGCACCCATAGATCACTAGGGCAAACCGGAATGTTCAACACACAGGGGCTCTTCTCCAGTGGAGGGGATAAAATACCTGCTTTCCTTCCCGGAAAGCTGGGAGTGGATTTTAACAACTGGTGACTTTGTTATCTGTGGAGGCAGACCTCACCCCAATTCCCCAGAATGGTTATCCCAGACTCCTCCCTCCTAGACCATTACCCATCCTTAGGGGAGAGGTCACACACACTTTATGCTCTGCTGACCTCTATGCTACCAGGGACCACACTAGATTCTAGGCCTTTTAGCTAGGAACCCACCCTCATGGTCACACCTACTGTGTAAGTGTTTCTTTGGTGGGGCGGGGAGAATTCAAGATAGGGTTTCTCTGTGTAGCCCAGGCTGTCCTGGAACTCTGTAGAAGACTGGTCTCAAACTCAGACATCTGCCTGCCTCTGCCTCCTGAGAGCTGGGATTAAAAGTGTGTGTGATCACTGCCCAGTGATGTAAGAGTTTCCATGCAGTCACACCATAAACTTTATTGTGCACCTAGAATTGAACAATTGTTGCCTGGAAATCTTTCCCCAAATTGTACTGTGTTTTGAAATATGCTAACAGTGAACTGCCTGGCATTAGACTTCCCAAAGTCTGATACAGGTTAATCAAGTCATTCTGCACAAAATCTCATCTCTTCGAGAGTTCTCTTCCCTGCCTGGATATCTACAGGGTCTCCCTCATGAGTCAAGACACTAAAGGAAGGGGCTGGAAAGATGGCTCGGTGATTGACTGCTCCTCCAGAGATTCTGAGTTCAATTCCCAGGAACTATATGCTGACTTACAACCATCGGTAGTAGGATCAGATTCCTTCTTCTGGTATGCACGAAGACAGAGAACTCATATACATAAAATACATGAATAAATACATCTTTTATAAAAGACACCAACGGAGGATAATGTGGGAGGACAGCTGTGAGTTCCAGACCAGCCTGGGCTGCAGTGAGTTCCAGACTAGTCTGGGCTAGTTTTAGAAAAAAACTAAAAAGATAAGAAATATAAGGAAAGAAAGAAATAAAGAAAGAAAGAAAGAAAGAAAGAAAGAAAGAAAGAAAGAAAGAAAGAAAGAAAGGAGTGAACTAAATAATTCAGAATATGCAGCTATTAGAAGACGATATAATGAGAACAGAAAGCCCATGCATGATGGTGCATGCCTTCAATCCCACCTGCTCCAGGGTGGCCAGACCTACATAGAGAGACCATGTCTCAAAACACAAAAACAAAAAAAGAAAACAAAGAGATTGAAAATTATAATGTGCCCTTGTGTGCTGTGTGTCGTTTTTGCATTTCAAGTGGATGAAAAAGTCAGGTGTGGTAGCAATACCTGTAATCCCAGCAGCAGAGAAGTGGCCAGACAGCATACTGGTGAGTTTGAGGCCACCATGGACTACACAGCACAACTGTTTTTCCAAAAGAAACCATACACAGGAAGATGAAAAAGACACACTCACCTAGATAGGCCAAAGTCGGATACTTTCACAACTCCTTGATCGTTTACCAAACAGTTTCGAGCCGCCTGCAGTACAAGAGATACCGGTGAGCCCTTGGCCCCAGGTTAAAGACATGATGCTTCTGCCTACCAGCAAAATGAAACTGAGAAGACTGATGGACTTCAGCTAAAGGCACCTCCCACCTAAAGGAGTTATTTGATGCTACTGAGGTGTGTGTGTGTGTGTGTGTAGTCATACATATACATGTATGTGTGTACATGTGGAAGCCAGAGGTTGAGGTCAGGTGTCTTCCTTGATCACAGGGTCACTGAACCTAAAACTCACTGGTTGGGCTAGGTTGGCCAACAAGCTTGAGGCATCTGTCTGTCTCTGCCCAAATCCCTAGTGGTGGAATTACAGATGTGGGTTGCCACACCGGGCTTTTACAGGGGTGCTAGGGATCTGAACTTGGGTCTTTTTTCTTACCCTGAAGGCACTTTACCAACAAAAAAAATCTCCCTTGCCCTTAATTTTGAGGTTTTTGTTTGTTTGTTTTTTAGCAAGAGGGTCTTAACCTGTACTCCAGGCTGACCTAGACCTCACTACGTAGCTCAGGCTGGCCTCAAACTCATGGAACACTTCCTGTCTCGAAAGTGCTGAAGTTATGAGGGTGAGGCAGCCTACTTGGGCTGAGCCTGAGAAATTCTGCTGCCTTCTCATGACACGCACGGAGAGCAACCCGCTCTGCATTCCTAAACTAAGCATGCAGAACAGTGTCATTCATGTGGACCACTCCGCTTCATTGAACTGATAAGAGAATTCAGAAGGAACACTAGGCAAGCATGTTTTGTCTTCTGGAAGGGAGACTAGAGGAATCTGAGTCTCCATCTGGCTGAAAGAAACGGAGGTACAGACTGCTGCCTGCAGGGGCTAAGCAGGCAAGCAGAGTGCAGTGGAGTGGGCAGAGAGTGCAGGAGCACACAGGCCTGGCATGAAGGCGAGAGCTGCAACCCAACTCCAGGTGACTCTTAGCACGGACAGTGGGATTGTGGGTCCTGCCTTCTCAGATAGTCTAGATGTTCAAGAAAAACTACAAAGGGCACTTGTTTTTTAAATGTAGAATATGCCTCTTTAAGTATTATAATATGCTAAGTATAATAAAAAGAGTTTAGGGCTGGAGAGATGGCTCAGTGGTTAAGGGCATTGCCTGCTCTTCCAAAGGTCCTGAGTTCAATTCCCGACAACCACATGGTGGCTCACAACCATTTGTAATGAGGTCTGGTGCCCTCTTCTGGTCTGCAGACATACACACAGACAGAATATTGTATACATAGTAAATAAATAAATATAAAAATAAATAAAATAAAAGGAGTTTAAAAACCACAAGAGAGGGCTGGAGAGATGGCTCAGAGGTTAAGAACACTGGCAGCTCTTCCAGAGGTCCTGAGTTCAATTCCCAGCAACCACATGGTGATCTGCAGTCATCTATAATGATATCTGGTGCCCTCTTCTGGTCACAGGCATAACACTGTATACATAATAAATAAATAAATCATAAAAAGGGCCTGGTGGTGGTGGCGCACGCCTTTAATCCCAGCACTTGGGATGCAGAGGCAGGGAGATCTCTGGGAGTTTGAGGCCAGCCTGGTCTACAAAGCAAGTTACAGAACAGCCAGGACTGTTACACTGAGAAACCCTGTCTCGAAACAACAAAAAATAAAATAAAAATAATAAATAAATCATATAAAAACCATGAGAGAACTGGAGATGTGGTCAGTTGGTAGAACGCTTGACTAGCAAAGCCCTGAGTTCAGTTCCCAGTACTGCATAAACCAGGTGTGGTGATGTACACCTAGAATCCTAGCACTCGGGAGTAGAGAAAGATCAGAAGTCCAAAGCCAGCCTGGTCTACATGTAACCGTGTCTCAAAAATAGAATAAAATAGAAAGAAAAGAAAAAAGTGGATCAGAATGTATCCGTGGGTCTTCTCTGTGACTCTGCTGTAACCAAATGGTAGCCTTGTACCAGGAGTGGCCCTAGTGGGAAACACAGGACTGCTCTTCTCTTCCAGGTCTAGAATGGGTAGTGTTTCCTCACAGGTAACAGAGACTCAGGATAAGTGGCAAGCCTGTTGAAACTGAGGCTGGAGACAACTGATGGGCTCAACCCCGGGGCAGATGTACACTGAATCTGTGATGTTTTCTAGAGAAAATCTAAACCTTGGGACTTGCAACCCCCCACTGCTCCCCACCCCAGTCCTTCTGAGGTCCCACCAGGTCTCGGTGAAGGAACTGCTTCGACTCCAAGTACTCCATTGCTTCACAGACATCTTTGCACATCTCCAGCAGCTGCTGAGTCTGGAAGCGGTGGCGCATCTCCCGCAGGTAGTTCAAGAGACAGCCGTTAGCCATGTACTCAGTGATGATGAAGATGGGGCGCTGTTTGGTGCAGACTCCATACAACTGCACCAACTTCTCATGGGAAAGATTCCTACAAGAGAGACAGGGAGCTAGTCCTCCATCTTGCCCCTGCAGACCAGTCATAAAAAGGGAGGGGAGGGAAGGGGTTGGCCTAGCATAGAACATCCACTAAGATAGCACACTAGCAAGGTTATTTTCTTCTTTGCATCGCAAACCCCAAAGGTGCCTCAAATGTGAGGGTGAGCAGGGGTTTGGAACCTACAAAATGAACAAGAAACAAGCCTAAGCTTAAAACAGCAGTAGGTCAAACTAAAATCATCCTTTCTTTGGAAAGTCAGTATTGTAATCTACCGCAAATGTTACTGAGAGGGGCCATATTCTGCCCACCACTACTCGCAACCAGCATCTAGGTCAAAGAAATGATTGCCTTAGCCGTTCTCTTTTTGTTTCTTTGGTTTTCGAGACAGGGTTTCTCTGTAGCTCTGGAGCCTGTCCTGGAACTCACTCTGTAGACCAGGCTGACCTCGAACTCAGAGGTCAGCCTGTCTATGCCTCCCGAGTGCTAGGATTAAGGTGTGTGCCACCAGCGCCCAGCACCTCAGGAGCTCTTTAAGGTAACCCACCAAAGGGCCCTCATAACAAACCTCAGTTCCTGTCACTGTAAGTAAAATTAGGCCACAGTGTGCAGTCTTTATGGTTTCTAGATTCCTTCTACAACTGGACGGAGAGTTAAATTTAATATGTAACTCACATCATGACTTTGGCTTCTTCAATGAATTCATCCTCAGACATGGAGCCTTCTCTGATCATCTTGATGGCCACATCATATTGGCCCCTCCATTTCCCATATTTCACTACACCAAATTGTCCAGTTCCAAGCTCCTTCAAGAAGGTCAGGTCCTTTGGATCGATTTCCCATGATCCTACCAATAAAGTCTTGTTGTGATTCTTTGAGGATCTATATATTGCCTATACTACTATATAAGATTCCCAATTAGGGAACAAATAGGAAAAACAGTAAAGGGTGAATTCTCAGGAGTACTAATCTACCTTTCTCTACTCAGGTAACTCTCAAGGGGAGGGGATTACTGGTTGGAGAAATCTGGGGGTTTTAGGTACAAAATGGCCAAAAGGCAAGAAGGTAAACCAAATAATCTTCCAAAATCAGTTATGATTAGGCTAATTATGATAGTTAATAAACCCATGAATGATGTTGAAATTTTTTTACATACTAAAATAGAGCTGGTGAGATGGCCCTATAGGTAAAGGTGTTTGCCACCAAACTTGAAGACCTGAGTTCGATCCCCTGAACCCATATGTTGAAAGGAGAGAAACAACTACAGGTTATCCTCTGACCTATATCTGTGTGCTAATGCACATTTGTGTGTACACACACAAATAAATAAACGTAAAAATGTAAACCATCAACAATAAATCTTTTCCTGAAGCTGCTTTTGCAGTTCCAGAAGAAACCACTAGAGGGAGAAAATTGTTAAATATCTAGAGACAGCTGGCACAGAACAGTCTATCATTTTTTTGTTTTGGTTTGGTTTTCTTTCTTTATTTCTAGACAAGGTTTCTCTGTGGATGTCTGGCTGTCCTGGAACTCACTCTGTAGACCAAGCTGGCCTCAAACTCACAGAGATCTGTCGGTCTCTGCCTCCTGAGTGCTGGGATGAAATGCGTGCGCCACCACCACCCAGCTAACAGAGCAGTATATCTTAAGAACATTCCATAAGACAAGGTCTACTGAGGCAATTCTTGTAACTGCCAGTCCGCCCAACTCAACAGAAAGAAGCCGTTACCATAGCCCAGGCCTGCAGTGGACGGTGCATTCTTGTTTTGTTTAGACACGGGATATTTCAGCCTCGATATGAGTCCTGAAAAAGAAGTTACAGTGTCAGCATAGGGAATAGGAATCCCGTGCACATCATCTTAAATTCTCACAATTCTAACATGAATCTTTCTAAGTAATTTTGAATCCAAGATCTCAAATAATCCACATTGTCTTCTGAAGGTTTCTTTCCTCAAAAAAGTTTTTAAGGACAAAAAAAAAGGAAAATAATAACTGAAATATATTCCTTATTGTTGGGTATGATGGCTCGCACCTGTAATTCCATCAGTCTGGAGACTGAGGCAGAAGGAATACTGTGCGTTTGAAGCCATCCTGGGCTACATGACAAGATAGCAAGACCTTATCTCAAAAAAAAATGTGAAAGAAAAAAAAGACAGAAAGAAATATCCTTCTTACTGAATGACTGAATGTATCCCCACTTGCCAGCCTGGGCTTAGTTCACATCCTGCTTTCTCAAACATGGCAGAAACATGAGTAATTGCTAGTGAACACTTGCTGACTCGTTCGTCATTAGGCTCTCCATTATGTGTCCTTAGCAGCAAATAAGAATCTAGTCGTGGCCTGGAGAAGTGGCTCAGTGGTAAGAGCACATTCTGTTATTTTGTTGTTGTTTGTTTTTTTGTTTGTTTGTTTTTTGTTTTTGTTTTTGTTTTTCGAGACAAGGTTTCTCTGTGGCTTTGGAGCCTGTCCTGGAACTAGCTCTGTAGACCAGGCTGGTCTCGAACTCATAGAGATTCGCCTGCCTCTGCCTCCCGAGTACTGGGATTAAAGGCGTGTGCCACCATCGCCTGGCACATTCTGTTCTTGTAGAGAAACTGAATGCAGGCCCCGGAATACACATAACTATAGTTCCAGGGGATCCAGTGTCTCTGGTCTCCACAGGCACCTTCTCTCATATACACACAACGATACACACACACACACACACACAAGTTAAATAATGAAAATATGTTAAGAATGAGGAGGGAGGGCTGGAGAGATGGCTCAGAGGTTAAGAGCATTGCCTGCTCTTCCAAAGGTCCTGAGTTCAATTCCCAGCAACCACATGGTGGCTCACAACCATCTGTAATGGTGTCTGGTGCCCTCTTCTGGCCTGCAGGCATACACACAGACAGAATATTGTATACATAACAAATAAATAAATATTTAAAAAAAAAGAATGAGGAGGGAGAGAAGTAGTCTTGCCAGTCCTGGTGTGCAGGCCTGTAATCCCAACTCGGGAAACTGAGGCAGGAGAAGCATGAATTCAAGGATGGCCTGAGCTACAGATTAAGGTTCCAGGTCAGCCTGAATAACATAGTGAGAGCCTGTGGAAAAATATAAAAATGTAAAGCTGGACATAGTGGTACAAGCCTTTAATCCCAGCACTGGGAAGCAGAGACAGAGAGGCAGCCTGGTCTGCAAAGCAAAAGGACAGCCAGGGCTACATAGAAAAACCCTGTCTTGAAAGCCAAAGAAAAAAATATAAAAACAAACAAGGCTGGGAAAGTTGCTTAGTGATAGAACACTTGCCTAGAATGGCGAGTTCGATTTTCTGGCACTACATTAAAAGAAAAATCATTCCATTGGCTGCGAGGTATGATTCCATCTTAACTGGTACCCTAGCCAGCATCCCAGGGATTAGCTTTCCTAACTACACTGTGTGACCACATTTCCTCCATCCCTCTGTCTTGGGCACTCACCTGCAGAGTTATGCTGATGGTAGTTAATGAGCTCCGGGATGGTGCTGAAAAGGTGTTTCTCAGCTAGGTAATACTGGCTCTGCGGTGTTGAACACACAACGTAATGGCGTATCACCCCTTGCGGGTCCCTGAATAAACGATATTTAGTCATCAACTTGAGGAGCAGATACGGGAGAACCCAGAGAGTGAAGTGGGGTACCTTTTGAGTTTAAGGCCGAGGAAATGAGAGAGGTAAACCATCAGGAAGTGTTGAGAGGCTACCCTTGTCCTTTGTCCTCATGACATTGGAACAGTAACACTTACCCTGTGGATTTAGCAAATACAGACACGGTGTATTTTCCAGCTTTGCTGGAGTCTCTGACAATGAAACCACCTTCTTTTCCCTGAAACAACGAGAAAGCAGTTCACCATAAGAGAAATTCGTGCTTATGCCTGCATCCTGCCTGCCTAAACACAGGAGAAATGCCCCTGATTTCCCCCTCAAGGTCCAGGTTGGAGACGCAAGCTCCTTGCTTTTAATGAATTAAAAGGTAGAACTGGGATCCCAGTTGAATGGGGACCCAATCCTTGGCTTGTATTTCCTGTGTACAGAGAATGCCTTTTACTTGTGGCCCGCACTCACCTCTTGCTTTAGCAGTTGCTCAGCCTGACTCCGAGTCATGTGCTTGGAATACCACCTGTGAAAAGGGAATACTCAATTGGCTGCTAGGCCATGTCTAGTGTCTTGAAAGTGAGAGCATCCTCAGGTCTTGCTGGTACTATGAGCCCACCATTTCATTCCAACACTATCAAGGATCTATCAGTATAATCCACACAGCAAACTCTAGGTCTTTCAAAGCTCAAGCTGACCCCGAGAACTGGTGCAGAGGGTGGAGGGCAAGCAAGTAGCAGCATTTATAAGAAAGTATTAGGAATGACTCTCTCAAGGACAATCCAATTCAATGGTGAAGGAAAAAAAGGCCACCGGTTCGATTTTGGGGTTTTTATGCTTGTAAATCTTTCCTGTGAGTTTCAGTGCCTTGAGTGAGATTCTTCTGTATTATGGAGTATGAGCGAGATTCTTCTGTATTTGGGAAAATGAAAAAACTTTCCAGCATTCATAGGGATAGGGATTTGTGGGTGAGCATCCTAACAAAATGTAGACACTAACTTTGCATGGTGGCATCAATTGACTGAGTTGGTACTAATTTTGATATCAATCTTTAAATAAACAAAACTCATTAAAAGTATATATATGTGTGTGTGTGTGTGCGTGCATTATGTATAAGTATATGTGTGTGTGTGTGTATTATTCCCAACACTCGAGGCAGGCAGATCTCTGTGAGTTCAAGGCCAGCCTGGTCTACAGAACAGCCAGGCCTACACAGAAAAAAAAAAAAACCTTGTCTTGAAAAACAAAAAAGTATAAAAAAGTATATACTGGGGGCTAGAGAGACAGCTCAACAATTAAGAGAACTGGCTTGTTTTCCAGAGGACCTGGGTTCAATTCCCAGCACTCACATGGCATCTCATCACTGACTGTAACTCCCATTCCAAAGGATCCTCACCCAGTATCCTCACACAGACATATGTGCAGGCAAAACACCAATACACGTGAAATAAAAATAAATAAGTTATTTTTTAATGTATAAAAATCATGCACTGTGCCGTTTCTTGCAAGTCCATGCGCTGAGAACCTAGGCATACTCACTCGTACATCTCTATGGAGTCTTCTGCTTCAGTGACATAGTTATTAGGGATGTAGCCTTCCTGCCTGTAGAGGAGACAATATGGTCACGCAGTGCTTCTTTACCCTCAAGTAGACAGACTCCTGTACCCACTTCCCTGAGTTCAAACCAAATCTCAGAGACATAAATATACCCCTTAAAGAAGACTATATTGCTGATGCATAGTTAATCCAGTGAAGGGTGGAGCTTCTGAACTTTGACATTGCACTGTGTGCATCACTACAGATGTTCTTAAAGGTGACAGGTGCTGCATTAGAGCTGTACACTGGGAAATACTTGAAGGGAGAGTGAACTCATTGTGTTGTGAGAAGAATACGCTCTGATCCAGACACAGCACAGGAGAATCCTGTTAGCAGCATTTTGTGTGCAGGTGGAGCAGGCAGGCAAAGGCTCAGGAGGGGCTGCACACACTCACCCATTTTTTTTTACCTATTAGTTCAGGCTTTTTATTAAGTAACTCTGACATCTTAAACTAACCCATTTCTATACACTCACCCATTTTTATCCCGTGCTCGCCACCACGTTTGGCTGCTTTCCTCCAGGATAATGTACTCCTCGCCCTTTAGCAACTTCAAGTCATTTGCATTCATTGGCATATAATCATAAAGGGCCACGACCTTTTTCAGTTCACTTGTGGCGACTGGTGCTGCTGTTGGCTCAGGGGGGAGTGGCTTTTTCAAGATCTGTGCGGTTGGGAGGAAAAGTAGAAGGGGAGAAGGTTGGCTAGTCATCAGACATTTTCCTCTCCTCCTTTCTAACTCTCTGGTTTACAGGAGGAAGAAACCACTCTAACTCACATCAGGCACAATGAATATCTTAGTCAACTTTCATTCCATGACCTTTCAAGTAAGCCCCAAGCAGGTGTTCCCAGCTGCAGTCCACGTGAAGATCACCTAGGGAGTGAGTGTTTCAACACTCCTCTCTCCAGAAAGTTTTCAACAGACCAACTACATCGCATTTTCTGCTTGCGGGACCCAAACATTAGCATTCTCTATCTGCGACCAGGAAACCTACTTGATACACTGATCCAGTAACTGATTCAGAACCTCGGGTTCCTTCTTTGCAAAATGATCACGATAAAATCTAAAGTCAAAATGGAGCCCCAAATCAAGCTTTTTAACTGATATTTCTTCCCCCACTGTGTGTGTGTATTCATGCAAGTGTGCCACAGTGAACGTGTGGAAGCCAGAGTACAATTTTTCTTTAACCACGTGTATCCCAAGGATCAAACTTGGGTTGTCAGACTCAGTGGAAGACGTCTTTACCCGACAAGTCATCTCAACGGCACCCCAAAGCACTCTGGAGTCAAAGGCAGGGGGATTAAGAGTTTGAGGTCAGTCAAACATGATCCCACATATGGCAGCACTTGGCATGGGGACGTAGAAAGATTAGTAGTTAAAGACCACCTGAAACTAGATATTAGTTTGAGACCAGTTTTGGCTACCTAAGACCATTTCCTCCCCCTCTACTCCACCCCAAAAAAAGGAGAAGAGAGAGAGATTGAGGCCACCTTGGATTACATAGTGAGACTCTATCTCAAAATGCAAAAGAGAAAGCAAGAAAGAAACAAATGGAAAATGGCAGTGGCAGAATCTAAAAATGTTCAGTGCTCAATTCTTTAAGATTTATTATGTATACAGTGTTCTGCCTGCATGCCAGAAGAGGGCGCCAGATCACATTACAGATGGTTATGAGTAACCGTGTGCTTGTTGGGAATTGAACTCAGGACCTCTGGGAGAACAGCCAGTGTTCTTAACTGCTGAGTCATCTCTCCAGCCCAAGTGCTAAAGTCTTTTAACGTTACTGTATGTTTGAACACACTTCTAACTAAAAGAAATAAGTTGGGCATGGTGGGGCATGACTTTAATCCCACCACTCTAGAGGCAGAGGCAGGCAGATCTCTGTGAGTTTGAGGTCAGCCTGTCTACAGGGTGAGTTCCAGGGTAGCCAGGGCTAAGTAGTGAGATGCTGTCTTATCCTAGTCAGAGTTTCTATTGATGTGAAGAGATACCATGACCACGGCAATTCTTATAGAGGAAAATCTTTAACTGGGGCTGGCTTACATTTTCAGAGGTTTAGTTCATTATCGTCATGGCAGGAAGCATGGTGGTTACAGGCAGACATGGTGCTGGAGAAGGAGCTGAGAGGGCTCTATATCCAGATCCAAAGGCAGTAGGAAGGGACTGCGCCACTAGGCCTGATTTGGACATCTAAATCTTTAAGATTTATTTATTATATATACAGTGTTCAAATCCCACCCTCTAGTAACACAGTTTCTCCAACAAAGCCACACCTACTATAGCAAAGCCACACCTCCTAATAGTGCCACTCCCTAGGAGCCTATAGGGGCCATTTTCTTTCCAATGACTGTGTCTCAAAAAATTGAGACTAAATACATTAAATAGCTGCCAAGAGCTATGTGATAGTCCTCTTCTCATCGAAGAGGAAGTCTAAGTAGATGGGCAAACCCTTTTGCTCAGTGTAAACATCAATGAGCACTTCCAAATTGCAGGCAAGTCTAAGACTCTAATGTGTGCTCAGCGATTCACAACAGTTTTCTGTTGTTTTGTTTTTTGAAACAGGGCTTCCCTGTGTAGTCCTGGCTGTACTGGAACTCGCTCTGTAGAGCAGGCTAGACTCAGTTCGGAGATTCTCCTGCCTCTGCCTCCTGAGTGCTGGGATTAAAAGTATGGGCCACCATGCCTGGTGACAAGTTTGCATTCAGCCCACAGCTGTATGTAACTTCCCATTATACCTGATCTTCCTCTGGAGTAGGGGGAAGAGGCTTTTTCGTTTTTCGATGAGAACTCCCAGGTTTTAAGCCTGTAAAACAAGAAGCCAGGGACACTATACGACGCATTTTAGGGAGGGCCCAGAGATGGGTTTGGCTTTGGTGCTGTATACACCGCATCTGGCAAGTCAAAATGAGATTCTGGGTACTTAGCCACTCATCTTAGCATAACACCAGCTGAATTTCAGCCCGCATTAACTAATAACCCCAGCAGTCAAAATGTGCAAATTTGTGCCATGTCCTTGAATTTGACAGGCCCTTGAGACTGTGACGGAAATAATCTCAAGGGAAGGAGAAATCAGAGTGGGGATACAGTTGTCTGAAGCCTTGGGTTCCATCCCCAGCAACACACACACACACACACACACGCCTGTGCACACACACAGGAGAGGGGTTGTATTGATCAGATATCTTACTTCCATTCCTGTTCTCCAAAATTTGGCAGCCCATGGCATTTTTGGCTGTCTGAGAGCAGCAGAGATACTGTCCATCAATCCAGAAGCAAGGGTGGTATTTCTGTACCAGGTCACTATTGTAGCGGATTACTGTTGCGAAAGAGAAGAGAGATCACACAGAATAGGCCAGAGAATATGCCATCTGCCTGCTTCCTCTTTGCCAGAGGTAAGTGTTGATCATCAAACAACTCCCCTCTCTCCTTAACCACCCTGAAGGACACAGACAGCAAGGAGCCAGGCTGGTTCACAGGGGTAGCCTGGCCTGCCTGTTCGCACTGATTTGAATTATTTCCTGCACACTTGTCTCCTTTTTTTTTTTTTTGGTTTTTCAAGACAGGGTTTCTCTGTGTAGCCTTGGCTGTCCTGGAACTCCCTCTGTAGACCATGCTGGTCTGGAACCCACTGAGATTCACCTGTAGCTGCCTCCCGAGTGCTAGAATTAAAGGCTACACCACCACGACATAGCCACAGTTAGCTTCAGTGGCCTGTCATAATGAGTATTCTCCAACCAACACAATAAAACTGGCGGATGCCTCCAGAACCCAATGACAAAGATATGCGTGTTTTCCCAGTAATCATTATAATTATCGTACCAGGCAGTTGTTAACTATGATGTTTGTTTTTCAGAAGAGGGAAATACATGAGCCTAGGTCTAACTCATTCCATATTTTACTATACCAATTTCCTGGTTCCCAATTTCTGAGTCATCTTTGTTATTGTTTGTTGAGACAGAGTCTCACTGTACAGCCCAGGTTGGCCTGGAATTCACTATGTAGCCCGGGATAGCCTTATACTTAAAATTAACCACTACTGCCTCAGTCTCTCTTATCTTGAGGTTCCAGGTGTGAGCTACTCTGCTTGGATCCTAAGTCATATTTTAGGGACACCTGCCTTAGGGAGAACTTGCAGTATTCGGTTTTCTGTGTGCATAGACAGATTAGTCACCAGAACTGAGCTTGAGAGAAATTGTGTGTCTGCCTTTAGGAGAAACCAAACACACATATAAACCAAAAAAACCCACAAAATTCCAATCTTCCTTGGCCACTAAGTAAGACAAATATATATATATATATTTGAGTATATACACTCATATATATATGAGTGTGTGTATAAATATATATAAAGATAATTATATACATAAATAATTATATGTATATAATCTTCTTATTGCCAAAATACACATGCAGTTCCATTTCCCTTACAGGGCTGGTAGGCAGGCTCTAAAAGTCTTCAAAAATCAAAGTAATTGGCAAATAGTGGTTTACAGATATGTGCAATTATTGTTCATAATTAATTAACTCAGTGGCATCTCAAGAACCTTACAGTTGGCCGGGCGGTGGTGGCGGATCTTTGTGAGTTTGAAGCTAGCCTGGTCTACAAGAGCTAGTTCCAGGACAGGCTCCAAAGCCACAGAGAAATCCTGTCTCAAAAAACTGTTTAAAAAAAAAAAAACCTTACAGTGAACTCAATTTCAAAACTTTTTTTTTTGTCTTAGGGTTTTTTCTTGCTGTTTTGTCTTGATTTTCATTTTTTTTTAGAGAGACAATATAAAGCGGGGTAGGGAGATGGGGAAGATTATTCTAGAGTCTAGGAGGAGTTGGGGGAAGGGGAAACCATGATCAAAATATATTGTATTAAAAATAGTTTCATTTTTAAAAAAGGATCCAGGGCAGGGCAAATAGACAGATGGTGAAAGTACTTATCACTGAAGCCTGACACCCTGAACTGGGTTCTCAGACCCCACTTACAAAACTTAACTGCGGTCTGCAAATCTGTAACTGTAGCAATCCTATTGAGATGGATGTCAGAGAAGAAAATCAAGGTGGAAGGTGGAGGCAGGACAGTCCCCTTTAAAAGGCTTCTAGAATGGTGTGGGATAACTGAGAAAAGTCAGACAGTGGAAACAGGAGGTCCTGAGTTCAATTCGCAGCAACTACATGGTTTCACAACCATGAGATCAGGCACCCTCTTCTGGCCTGCAGAGATACATGCAGACAGAACACTGTATACATAAAAAAAAAAAAAAACAAATAAATCTTTAAAAAGTGGGGGTGGGGAGTGGACAGTGGAAACAGCTGACAACATTAGGCATTGGGACAAAGACCCAGGCTGCTCCAAACACGTGCACACTACTGCCAAGAAGACTCTTTTATAACATGAGATCAAAACCAGAACATTCCAGTGTAGAAAATACCTTAAGTTCTGAGAGCTTACTAGTCATTCCTTACTCGTTTAAAGCTGTGGGAAGAGGCCTAGAAATCTGAAGGGCCATTTGTATTTTACAGGTGACCAAGCTAAAAGTAACATAAAAGTAAAAAGTGCATGACTATAATCCCAGCACTTGGAAGGCTGAGACAGGAAGATCAAAAGTTCAAAGTTTGGCTGGGCTTCATACAATACAAAACCCCTAAGTTGAAGATGTAGCTCACTTGAGAGAGCACAAGCTTAGCACGCACAAGACCCTGGGTTCAATCCCTCATGAAACAGGTGTAGGGAGCCAGGTGGTGGTGGCAAATGCCTCGGGAGATAGAGGCGGGCAGAGTTCGAGGCCAGCTTGGTCTACAGAGTGAGTTAGTTCCAGGACAGGCCCCAAAGCTACACAGAGAAACCCTGTCTCAAAAAACAAAACGAACAAAATAAAATGAAACAAGACAAAAATAGATGTAGCGGCATGCACTGGTAATCCCAGGACTCAGGGGTAGAGGCTGAAGTTCAAGGCCATCCATCCTTAAGTACTAGCAAGTTCGAGGCCAGTCTGCACTATAGGAAACCCTCTCTCTCTCTCTCAAAAAAAAAAAAAAAAAAAACAAGCAAAACAACAAAAAAGGTGCTTTTCACAACATGCACGAGGGGTGCAGCATGCACTGGGGAAGGGGTGCATGCAGTGCTAGGAACTGGGCACACTAGGCTAGCGCTGTACCACTGAGCCGCATTCCCAGTTCCTCATCATGACCTTTGAGACTTTTACCCGCTTTCCCCTGTCAACTTTTCAGGGTTCCTCTTCACATCACCAAGCACAGTGTGGTGGCAGTTGCATCACCTACAGAGACTTGAAAAATACTAATGTAATACAAGTGCCCAGCAGTTCATCTACCTGTAATTATTAGCAGGCGCAGGTATTTCTAAATAATGCCACTGAAACTCCACCCTGCCTAGGCTAATTGCTCTGACTACAAGCGCCCTCTGCTTCTCCCCGCTCCCTTCACCAAGGGCTTTAAGACCTCCAGTTCCTCTGTGCCTTGTGGAGGACAGGCACCGATAGACACTGCTAGAATACTTAACACTGGGCCACTCTGACCAACCAGTCTATGCATATACTACTGGGGTGGGGGTGGGATAAAGCTTCCTACTTTCTCCAGTTTCAAGGCACTCAGTATCCTCTTAGTACGTGCGGGACTGTGGTGGTGCAGCCTTTAATCCCAGCACTCAGAAGGCTGAGGCAGGTAGATCTCTGAATTCCAAGCTAGAACTATCTACAAAGGGAGCTCCAGGTCTTCCAAAGCTACATAGCAAGTGAGACCCTGTCTAAAAAAAAAAAAAAATTATAGGTCCACGTCTGTAATCCCAGCACTTGGGAGTCTCAGGCAGAAGTTCAGGGTCAACCTGGGTTACAAAACAAGTTCCAGAGCAGTTGGGGCTCTGTGGTGCGACTCTAGCCCCAAAGTAACAACAAAAAGGAACTACTTACATTCCCGAATAGTGTCTGTTTCTTAAGAAGTCCCTCTGGGAGGGACGGCTGGAGAGTTGGCTCAGCTGTTAAGAGCATTTGGTGCTCTACCGGAGGACTTGGCTTTGATTCCCAGCCCCCACATAGTAGGTCACAAACATATGCAACTCCAGTTCCAGGAGACCCGATGCTGCCTTCTGACCTCTGTTGGCACCCAGCATGCACAAGCTGCACATCCATACATAGAGGCAAAATACTAACATGCATAAAATAAAATAAAATAAAATAAGAAGTCTTCTGGGATTGGTAGTTCCATGGTAGAAGGGTTGCCTAGTCTTTGGCCAGGCCTGCTGCATTACGGCTGCCTCAGCACTTGGAACTCTAAAGTAGGAAGAGCCATGAGTCTGAGGCCAGCCTCAGGTGCACAGTGAATTTTAAACTAGATTGGTCTACATAATGAGACCCTGTCTCGAAACGAACAAGACAAAGCCAAAGAGCACAAGGACAACAAAAGTTTGAAGACAGCATCCCTACTTTTGTTGTACATCGAGGCCTGGCATTTCCTGCAACTTAGAAACGAATTATAAAAGCAGGTGTTCCATCAGGAGAACTTAGGGGAGACTGATAGCTTCAGTAAGCTCAATGGTTGGTGCTTACTCTCTGAGTACTTGAAAGCCTGATCTATGGCACTCACGCTACCAGAAGACTGTCTAAAATTCTGTTTCAAACAGGCATAATTCGCTCCCCTTATTTGTTATTGAAGCTCTGCTTGTGCCATTGCTCCGTCAATTTTGATGAGATCAGGGCAGTTGTATCTGAAGGTCAATTAGGATAGGCTTTGTTGAGCTTGACCAAACAAATTCAAGAATAGATGTGAGACTGAGGTGTACAGTTCAGCAACAAAACAAGTGCTTAGCATGACCAAGGTCCTGGTTTTCTGTACTAGCACTAAAGAGGAGGAGGAGGGATAGGAGAGAAATGCTTATAGTTGTAATGTAGAACTACCCATTGTTGTGTTCAAGAAAAATGGAACGAAAGAGCTCGTGTCTAAGTTCTCGTGATATGGCTATTTTATGGAAGATTCCATTGAGAAAGTCACCATAAACCTGGTGTGGTGATTCACGCCTATAATCCTAGCACTGATAGGGTTGAGTCAGAAGGCTGGCCCTAAGTTTAATACCGGCCTGGGCTACATTATGAGATATGGTTATAAAGTAAAATAAAAATAGAAAGAGGCAGGGAGATGGAGGCAGGTAAAGGCTCTTACCAGCAAATCTGCTAACCTGACTTCAATCCCCAGGATCCACATGATGAGAAGAGAGAGTTGAATCCCACAAGGCAAGTTGTCCTCTGACCTTCAGACTTGTAGCATGGTGCTCATGTTTGTACACACATGCTCTCAAATTTAATAAAAGGTGGAGGAGGAAGAAGAGGAGGAGGAAGGGGAAGACGCGCTGGTAAAGGAGGAGGAGGAGGAGGTGAAGGAGGAGGAAAAGAAGAAGAAAGAGGAAACAGAAAATAGAGCAGCTGGATATTAGGTCCTGCTTTAAAAATTAAGGTACAACGTACTTAGGGTAAAGACACAGACCTATGGTGTATACCAAGCCACTTCTGTCCCTCAGTGCTTCCCCTCACTGAGATCGGATACTTTGGAAGGCGCCTCCATGCCGCTCTACGATTAATACCCCTCAATGCTCAGATGAAACCTTCTTTGGGCGCACCAAAAGAACTAAAGGCGTGGACTACCACAAGCAGGACAGCTCCCCTTTTCCCCCATTATTAGCACCAAAGACTATCCTGAGATTATTAAGACTTCCATCTGAATCTCTCAGCAACAATACAAATCGCTAGAAGCTGCTCCTGCTTCGTCTCCTCAGGGTGACTCAGGCAGCTGAAAGCCTAGTTGATTCTAAAAAGATGTCACTGTTAGGTGAGCTCTGGCTGCTGTTTCCACGCAAGCCAGTGACACGCCATACTTGTCCTTAGTCCAGCTTTAGCGCATGGAACTACTTCCACACTGAAGTTTTGCCTTTGTATTTGAATAGTCTAGGTAGCAAGGCCCAGGGCTTGCACATGCTAGGCAAGCCCTTGACCACTGAGATACATCTTCAGTCCTGTAGGTTTTGGGGCGGGGGGGGGGGAGAAGAAAGAAAGACCACAATTTAAAAATAGCAAGCGATGAAACACGGTTTCTCATATAACACCTCTGTAACATCTTTTTTTTTTTGTGTGTGTGTGTAAAGTATATCCTGAAGATAGCTAAAAATAATTAAGGACAGTAATAAATTAAGCCCAATTAAGTTGCGAAGAAGGAGAAGAAGCAGCAGTTTCTGCTTTGTCCCCTGTGGGATGGCCAAAGAGGTCTGACAAGTTATACAGGGCACATCTTCAGCAAAGCAGAAGGGAACGCAAAACTGCACCTAGGTACCCTGACCTAGGTCTACTGACCATTAGCAAACCAGCTGAAGAGACAGTGTTTTTGTCATTCTGGCTTTATGCTTAGCCCATTGTAATTTGGTTAATGAGCTTGGTTTGGAAACGAATGTTTGAAGTGTAAAAGAACTGCCAACTCACACATTTCTCCCTCGCTTCTCCTCAGATAGGCTGCCCATGGCTTCCTGTTTCCTAACTCACTGTCAGCCATTCGTGCAGAGCCTAAACTGGTGGCAGGTACTTACTCCCATAGAAAAATCTATTTGGGTATTTATCAATGGCTTTCCGTGTGCTTGAAACACTGACGAAGAAACCAAAGAGGTACAAATCTTGATGCCTCGGTAGTTCTTATACCAGTCGCTAGGAATAGTTCTCTGGCCTGGAGAAAGTCTATTTGTTTTGCGAATCGAATCTCGAGCCTGTAGCCAGGCTTCACCACTGACTGGCACATGCTCATGAGCGGGTAGGTCGTTTCTTTGAGTCTCAGTTCTTTCACGTGGAAATAGGAGAGAGCTAAATCAGAAAATTATTTTGAGGATTGAATAAGCCGACGCATTTGAAGCACTTATCACAGATCCTGGTACACAGTCATTGCCTGTAACGTGTATTGTTGCTCTTAGTCCAAGATTACTGTGAGAATGAAACACAGTTAATCCAGATAAGGTTACTTAGCTCCGTGTCGGCTACACAGTAAGAACTCAATAACTAAATGGTTCTTCCGATCCTTTTCTCCTTCAGTTTGAAAGAATTGGTGATTGCAATGTGTACTAAGTATACTTTCACGGCAAACCGCTGAGTATTGGAGTCTAAATGTTCGTGAAGACAAAGGGCTGTCGTGCAATAACCCAACTGTGCCGTTATCAGGCTGCCCTCCTTCCTGTTTCTCGAGGCAGCCTTTCCTGATGTCAACTCAACCAGTTAATCTCTCAGTCACTTGACACGTCGCTATATATACACACGAGACTCTGTGCATGCATCCTGTGCTGCAAGCATCTGCAGCGAAACTTATCTCTACCACTGTGCGGTGAAGCCCTGAGGAAATATTCAAGTTTAGGTCTTCCCGAAGCAATGACTACAAGCTAGCTCCTTCAGAGATAGTGCCCCACAGTGAGGAGATGCTTGCCCCATTCTATCTGGTGCCTTATGGTTTTTCTTATACTTTCACACGTGTTATTATTTGTTTGATTCTTAGGCAACACCGGAGGTGGGTATGGCAGGCATTAGCATCATTGCCATTTGGGAGGAAAAGTTGGACCACCAAGAAGCCCATGGCTTACTTGCCTAAAGTCAATAATAGAAAGTGGCTTGAAACTGAACTCTTTGTCTCTGGCTTCAAGCACCGCCACACCCCAGCTAATTAATTTCTAGAGCTAGGTATTTCATATCCAGGACTTGAAATATTGGATAATCACTGAGCAACATATCACCTTTGTAAATGGTGCAGCATTTGCATGATATTGTTAGAGAAAGTTTTATATAAATAAGAAAATGAAGGTGTTCACAGTTACAAAACTGCATTAGAAAGGGCTGCTGAAGCTTTGTTTGTCATAGTCAAAACCTGCAAACAACCTAAATGCCCCTCAGTCGAAGAATGGATAAGGTAAATGTGGTTCATTTACACAATGGAGTATACACAGCAGAAAAAATAACGACATCTTGAATTTTGCAGGAACATGGATGGAGATAGAAAACATTATTTTGAGTGAGGTGACCCAAACACAGAAAAACAATTATCACATGTACTCACTCACAGGCAGTTTTTAAACATAAAGCAAAGAAAACCAGCCTACAAAGCACAATCCTAGAGAACTTAGACAACAATGCAGACACTAAGAGAGACATACATAGATCTAATCTACATGGGAAGTAGAAAAAGACAAGATCTCCTGAGTAAATTGGGAGCATGGGGACCTTGCGGGAGGGTTAAGTGGGGGAGGGTAGAGGCAGGGAGGGAAGCAGAGAAAAATGTAGAGCTCAATAAATTGCAATAAAAAATGCATACATATATATTAAAAAAGAAAGGACTGCTGAGATGGTTTCCTGGGTAAAGGAGCTTTCATATGCAATTCAAGGAGAAAGCCAACTACTGAAAGTATCTCCATATACATGCTGTGGCAGGCAGACACACACATCATCATCATCATCATCAACATCATCATCATCATCATATAATAAAGCACAAAATTGCACTGGAGAGATGACAGGACCAGGTTACAATTCAGTCTAGTATGTCATCTTTTGTTCATATGTTGAGGCAAACAGTCTCGATCTTTCTCTCCCTCCTCTGAGTCCTTTCTCTTCCATTAATTCATTTTTCCTTTCTCTATACCTCAATTCTCCTTCTCTCTCTTGCCTCTCCTCTCTTTCTTATGATTTCTTTCTTTTACTTTTGTTGTTGTTGTTTTTTAATCAGGGTTTCTCTGTAGCTTTGCAACCTTTCCTGGCACTAGCTCTTGTAGACCAGGCTGGCTTTGGACTCATAGAGATCCACCTGCCTCTGCCTTCCCAGTGCTGGGATTAAAGGTGTGCTTCACCACCACTCGGTTCTCTTTTCCTTTTTAAAACTAGTTTACTTTCCAAGTAAAACTCACCATTTTTGAGCTGGTGAATCCAACGCTTTCTCAGCTCTTCAGTTGGGGAGAAAACATAGAGAGGTCCTTCATCATATACAACCTGGAATTATGAACATACCACATTTCAAGGTTAGGGTTCAGAAAATAGAAGAAAAATCTTAAAGCAATAAGTCAATCTTAAGGAACAACACTGTATATCTGTTGTATAAAAGAAAGAAAGAAAACCAGGGTCTTCAGTTAGCTGTGGTCCAGAGGTAAACCAGTTGAAGAATTCCTGAACACTTAAGTCCAGGGATGCAAGACCTCAAAGCCCTTGGCTTTTCAATACTCTTAAGCCCTTTTGATGTATATTTTAATTTATGTGCCTATTTAGTCCACAATATCTCACTTAGCATTTGGTAGAGTTTTTTTTTTCTTTAACAAGGGATATTTTAGCCGGGCGGTGGTGGCAGAGGACTCAGGAGGCAGAGGCAGGAGGATCTCTGTGAGTTCAAGGCCAGCCTGGTCTACAAGAGCTAGTTTCAGAACAGGTTCTAAAACTACAGCGAAATTCTGTCTTGAAAAACAAAAACAAAACCCAAAACAAACAAGAAATATTTTATGATCACAGTATTAAATTTTGGTTTTTATGGAAGAAAATTGAAAGACAATATATATGACCTAAACTTTGATTAGTATTTGTGGGTTTTTCAAATTGGAAAAGAGGAAGTAAATTTTCTTTTTTTTTAAAATTATTTATTAAATATTTCTGTCTCTTCCCCACCTCCGCCTCCCCTTTCCCTCCCCCTCCCCCAATCATGTCCCTCTCCCTCCCTCCCGTCCCGTGGGAAGTCCAAGGAAAACCCTCCTCTGTCCAGGTCTCGTAAGGTGAGCATCCAAACAGCCTAG
This sequence comes from Alexandromys fortis, assembly GCF_014885135.2. Classification (NCBI taxonomy): domain Eukaryota; kingdom Metazoa; phylum Chordata; class Mammalia; order Rodentia; family Cricetidae; genus Alexandromys; species Alexandromys fortis. The sequence continues at coordinate 301,795 of NW_026068221.1, forward strand.
GCTCCCACAAAGCCAATACATGCAATAGGATCAAAAACCCATTG